>NC_089584.1:20815334-20955334 GCF_019320115.1 Miscanthus floridulus
CAATCACCAACTCGTGCCGATCTTCCACCGCTGCTCCAACCGTCTAGGTGGTGGCAACCACCAAGAGAAACAAGCAAAATCCGCAGCACAACACGAATGCCAAGTGCCTCTAGATGCAATCTCTCAAGCAATGCACTTGGATTCGCTCCCAATCTCACAAAGATGATGGATCAATGATGGAGATGAGTGGGAGTGCTTTTACTAAGCTCACAAGTATGTTATGTCAATGAAAATATGCAAAGATTGGAGCTTCAACCGTCCATGGGGCTTAAATAGAAGCTCCCATGGAATAGAGCCGTTATACCCCTTCACTGGGCAGAACGCGCTCTGACGGGACGCTCCGGTCATACTGACCGGACCCTGGACTCAGCGTCCGGTCCACTGATTTATGCCACGTGTCACTCTGAGTTAAAACTAAACCGCCAGATCTCAACGGCTAAGTGCTGACCGGACGCTCCGGTCAAACCGCCTGGACGCTGGAGCCTCAGCGTCCGGTCGAGTACAGTAAGGGTCCAAATCCATTTTTCCTCGACCGGACGCGTCCGGTCCACCTCGACCGGACACAGCCCAGCGTCCGGTGGTATACCCTAGCTACTGTACCGCCGAGTCAGCGTGACCGAACGCAGGCAATCAGCGTCCGGTGCATTCAGATCCAGCGTCCGGTCACTTGACCAACGCTGGCCTCTCCTCTGTCTTCTTCACCCTTGATCAAATGTGCTAACCACCAAGTGTATCATCTTGTGCACATGTGTTAGCATATTTTCACAACCATTTTCAAAGGTGTTAGTGATCCACTAGATCCTAAATGCATATGCAATGAGTTAGAACATCTAGTGGCACTTTGACAACCGCATTATGATACGAGTTCCACTCCTCTTAATAGTACGGTTATCTATCCTAAATGTGATCCCACTCTCTAAGTGTCTTGATCACCAAAACAAAATGGCTCCTATGATTTATACCTTTGCCTTGAGCCTTTTGTTTTTCTCTTTCTTCTTTTCCAAGATTGAGCACTTGATCATCAACATTCCATCACCAATGTCATGATCATCTTCATTGCTTCATCTCTTGGAGTGGTGCTACCTATCTCAAGATCACTTTGATAAACTAGGTTAGCACTTAGGGTTTCATCAATTAACCAAAACCAAACTAGAGCTTTCAATCTCCACCTTTTTGGTCATTGATGACAACCCTTTTACAAAGATATGAATTAAGTTTTAATCGAATCCATGTTGCTTGTCCAAGCATATTTACCATGTGTAAAGGAATATGGACAAGTTTCATGAATTCTAAATGGTAGCAATTGCTCCCCCTACATATGTGCTAAGAGTTTGGATTGAAGCTTACACATATGATTAGATAGGAAATATATGAGTCAATTTCTACCAATTGATGCTAAGGTATAAAAGATGGACCTTTGAAGCGTGATACCAATCGGAGTGCACCATTATACCATCCTTAGCATCATGGCTATCTAGATACCACTAAAAAATACTTGGAAGCATCATGGTTAGCTAGATATCACTTGAAAACTACTTATAAATATTTGGAAATGAAATCATTGGATATCCTATTCATGCTAGTGTTTCATTCCATCATTCAAGCTTATGACTATCATACATCATATAAGCATGGATGTTAAATTTAAAACTTTGTACCATGCAAGCAAATATATGAAATGCACATTCAAATGCAACATACAAGTTTATGAGCTTGCTCCCCCTACTTGTGTGCAATTTTTATTGATCCCTTTACAATGTCATTTCATTTTAAGAGTTCTTTCCCCCTTTACTATCTTTGTGAGTTCTTTCCCCCTTTACTATCTTTGTGAATTCTCTCCCCCTTTGTCATCAATGACCATAAAGGCTTATAGTATATCAAAGGGTGACCTCAAATTATAGATAAGTTGGGGTGAAACCATGTAAAGTGAGAGTCATTTTCCCAATTTGTTTCAATCTAGAGTACTTGCCAAATATATTTAACTCGGTTTGATCCAAGGACAAGCTTCTTCACACCTCTAGGTAAGGGTTATCTTGTACCATGTTGAGTTAAACACTTATAGCTCATTTTCTAGATCAAACACTAGGTTTACAAGCCATGAACATGTCATATGCTACCACTAGATCATTTCAAACATACAAGCAATAGTGGTACCATACAAGCATCAAATTCCTTTGATTTTCATGAATGAGCCTATTTAATGTGAAATATGTCTAGATGCACTAATCATGTCCTTAGCAAGAATGTATGTCATGCCAATCAACTTTTACCTTGTAAAGCTCGAAGGATAGGCATGTCATATAATGGGGTGCATCAACACATATTGGAGAAGTCAAGTATGTTCAATTCATTTCTTAGCTTGCAAAATCTCTTCTCATCAAGTGGCTTGGTGAAGATGTCGGCAAGTTGATCTTTGGTGCCTACACTCTCAATGCAAATGTCCCCTTTTTGTTGATGATCTCTAATGAAATGATGGCGGACATCTATATGCTTTGTTCTTGAGTGTTGAATTGGGGTGTTGGTTAGCTTCACGGCACTCCCATTGTCACATAGCAATGGCACTTGTTTGAACTTGATTCCAAAATCATTCAAAGTAGCCTTCATCCAAAGTAATTGAGCACAACAATTAACAGCCGAAATGTATTCCGCTTCGGCGGTTGAAAGTGCTACACTATTTTGCTTCTTTGATGACCAAGATACAAGTGATCTTCCTAAGAGTTGACATGTGCCCGATGTGCTCTTTCTTTCAACTTTTCATCCCACATAATCGGAGTCCGAATATCCAATCAACTCAAATCTTGCTCCTTTGGGATACCACAAGCCAACATCTTGTGTATGCTTCAAGTACCTCAATATTTTCTTTGTTGCCTTCAAATGACTTTCTTTTGGAGAGGCTTGAAATCTAGCACACATGCATACACTAAACATTACATCCGGCCTTGATGCGGTCACATAGAGTAGGCTTCCAATCATAGACCGATACATCTTTTGATCCACCATATTGCCACTAGCATCAATATCCAAGCTTCCACTTGACCCTATTGGTGTACTAATAGCTTTACTATCATCCATTCCAAACTTCTTTAGCATGTCCTTGATGTACTTGCCTTGACTCACAAATGTGCTATTCTTCATTTGCTTGATTTGAAGTCCAAGGAAGTAACTAAGTTCTCCAATCATAGACATCTCAAATTCATTTGCCATCATCTTTTCAAACTCTTCACAAAATTCTTGATTTGTTGATCCAAATATGATATCATCCATATAGATTTGCATCACAAATAAATCACTTCTAAGCTTCTTGGTGAAGAGAGTGGTATCAACCTTTCCCATCTTAAATCCCTTAGAGAGTAGGAAATCCCTCAATCTCTCATACCATGCTCTAGGTGCTTGTTTCAATCCATACAAAGCCTTTCTCAACTTGTAGACATGGTTGGGTTTCTTTTCATCTTCAAAACCGGGAGGTTGCTCAACATACACAAGCTCATTGATGTACCCATTGAGAAATGCACTCTTGACATCCATTTGGTACAACTTGATGTTATGAGCACAAGCATAGGCTAACAAGATCCTTATTGCTTCCAATCTTGCAACCGGGGCATATGTTTCTCCAAAGTCAAGACCTTCAACTTGAGTGTAACCTTGAGCTACAAGCCTTGCTTTGTTCCTTATGACTATCCCATCTTGATCTTGCTTGTTCCGAAAGACCCATTTTGTTCCAATCACATTGTGTCCCTTTGGTCTTTCTACTAACTCCCATACTTGGTTTCTTGTGAAGTTGTTTAGCTCTTCATGCATTGCATTTATCCAATCAACATCCTCCAAAGCTTCATCTATCTTCTTAGGCTCAACGGATGACACAAATGAGAAGTGTTCACAAAATGATGCCAATCTTGATCTAGTTTGAACACCTCTTGAAATATCACCAATTATTTTATCCAATGGATGATCTCTTGCAACATTGGTTGGTTGGAGCACTTGCACTTGATTGCTAGCATTTGATTGATCATTTGGATGAGATGATGAACTAGCCATTTGTTGATCTTGCACATTGTCATCACTAGCACTTGCTTGCACTTGATCATGAGAACCACTAGCTTGCACATTTGAGTTAGAGAGTACTTGATTCTTGTCATCTTCAATATCAATCACCTCTCTAGGACTTATATCACCAATGTCCATGTGCTTCATTGCTTTGACCAATTGATTGCCTTTCACATCATCAAGATTCTCATCTTCCTCTTAGGAACCATTGGTTTCATCAAACTCTACATCATGTACTTCCTCAAGAGTACCACTAGCCAAATTCCAAACTCTATAAGCTTTGCTAGTAGTAGAGTATCCAAGCAAGAAACCTTCATCACATTTCTTTTCAAACTTGCTCAATCTAGTGCCTTTCTTCAATATGTAGCATTTGCAACCAAAAACCCAAAAGTATGCAATATTGGGCTTTCTTCCATTCAATAGCTCATAAGGAGTCTTCTCCATCATAGGGTGACAATAGAGTCGGTTGCTATAGTAGCAAGCCGTGTTGATTGCTTTGGCCCAAAATGAATGACTCACATTATACTCACTCAACATTGATCTTGCCATATCAATCAAGGTTCTATTCTTTCTTTCAACTAAGCCATTGGATTGAGGAGTATACTTGGCCGAGAATTGATGTTTGATTCCAAATTCATCACACAACTCATCAATTCTTGTATTCTTGAATTCACTTCTATTGTCACTTCTCACTTTCTTGATGGTTGTTTCAAATTCATTGTGAGTGTCCTTGACAAATGATTTGAAGGTTGCAAACACATCACTCTTATCACTAAGAAAGAACACCCATGTGTATCTAGTGAAATCATCCACAATCACAAATCCATACTTATTTCCACCAATGCTAGTGTATGTGGTTGGTCCAAACAAGTCCATATGCATCAACTCAAATGCCTTAGATGTGCTCATGATGCTTTTCTTGGGATGTGTATTACCAACTTGTTTTCTGGCTTGACATGCACTACATAGCTTATCCTTTTCAAATGTGACATCTTTCAAGCCTCTAACTAAGTCATGCTTAACCAACTTGTTCAATTGTTTCATTCCAACATGACCAAGCCTTCTATGCCATAACCAACCCATGCTAGACTTAGTGATCAAACATGTTGTCAATTGAGCTTCTCTAGCATTGAAATCAACTAAGTATAGATTCTCATATCTAAATCCTTTGAATATCAAGTTAGAGCCATCTACACTTATGATTTCCACATCATCCACACCAAATATGCACTTAAAACCAAGATCACAAAGTGGAGCTACCGACAATAGATTGAAGTTCAAGCTTTCTACTAGTAGCACATTGGAAATGCTCAAATCATTGGATATTGCAATCTTACCAAGTCCTTTGACCTTGCCTTTGCCATTATCACCAAATGTGATACTATCAATCCCATTGCTCTTGTTCTCATTGATTGAATTGAACATTCTTGGATCTCCGGTCATGTGTTGTGTGCACCCACTATCAAGCACCCAATGCCTTCCTCCGACTTTGTAATTGACCTACAAAAGAAAATCAATTTCTTTTAGGTACCCAAACTTGCTTGGGTCCTTGTAGGTTAGTTACCAAGGTCTTTGGTACCCAAATGGCCTTCTTCTTTTGGCCCACAATTGGTGTACCAATGAACTTAGCATTCACTCCATTGGCACCCTTATAAAGCATATAACAAGAATCAAATTTGATTGATGATACATTATGTAGCTTGTTCTTGTTAGTTTTGCAATTTTGCTTTACACGTCCAACTTGCTTGCATCTATTGCAAAACCGACCATTGCCCTTCACAAAGCTAGCTTTGGGAGTGACAAAGGCCGCCTTGCCTTTCTTGGGGGTATAGCCTAATCCCTCTTTGTTGAGAGAAAACCTTTGGCTACCCAATCACTTTAGCAAGCAGGCATCTCCACCATAGGCATTGCCTAAGGCACGAGTGAGCTCATTCACCTCCTTCTTGATGGTTTCATTTTCCACCTTTAGTGATGCATCATTTATAGGTGGAGTGGAAGTGGTGGTGCTACAAGAAGTGTTAGTAGGAGCAATAATAGTGGGCATAATAGAAGATTCATCAATAAGATCACATGTTAGTCCCACATCATATGTAACTATCGCTTGATCCTTCTTGGACTCCTCCTTCTTGACTTGCTCAATGAGAGAGAAGTGAGCCTTTTCAAGCTTAGAGTGAGATTTGCCAAGCTTCTCATTAGCATCCATTAGCCCCTCATGAGTGACATTTAGCTCATCAAAGGCTTGCTCAAGAAATTTTACTTTCTTGCGCAATTCTTTGTTCTCTTTTCTCTTTATCTCATTGCAAGCATGGACTTGCTCACACATGTCCATGATCTCCTCCTTGGTGTACTCTTCATCATCATCATCATCATTATTATCCTCCCTACAAGAGTCACTTTCACATTCATCATCATCACTCTCATCATATTTTACCTTAGTAGGCTTTGCCATAAGGCATGTCGATGGAGTGTCAAAGATGGAGAGCTTCTTGTTGATGGCGATGCTTACAAATGCTCTCTTGAGATGTATCTTGTCATCATCACTAGAGCTATCATCATCCGAAGAGCCATCACTATCCTATGTGACCACATAGCCTCCACCCTTCTTCTTCTTTTGTAAGGTCATCTTCTTCTCCTTCTTTTCTTTCTTTTCTTTGTTGTCCTTCTTGTTCTTCTTCTTATCATCTTCATCATTGTCACTATTGTAAGGACAATTTGCTACTACATGATCGGAGCTCTTGCAATTGTAGCATCTTCTCACATATTCTTTGCTCTTGATGTGATCTCTTCTCTTTCTTGCACCATAGCCCTTCTTTTTCATGAACTTGCCCATCTTGCGCACAAAGAGAGCCATAGCTTCATCATCAATATCACTAATGTTATCATCATCACTTCATTCTTTCTTGGACTTGCCCTTGTTCTTGTATGATGATGAGCTAGCCTTGAATGCTATGCTTTTCTTCTTCTTCTTCCTTCTTCTCTTCCTTGTCATCCCCTTCCCTTTCCACACGGTATGTCTCTTGAGTCATGACATCACCTAGTACTTGGTTAGGGGTGATCTCCTTTAATCCTCCTCTTATGATGAGCAATCTCAACATCTCAAATCTTGGAGGTAGGCACATCAAGAATCGATGAGAGACATCATCATCCTTAATCTTCTCTCCCAAGGCCTTCAGGTCATTGACAATTACTTGCAAGCGATGGAACATTTCTAGAATGCTCTCATCATCCTTCATCTTGAACCCCGTCAACTTGTCCTTGAGAATATATAGCTTGGCACTCTTCACCGTCGGTGTGCCCTCATATGTTTCCTCCAATCTTGTCCACACTTCATTTGCTCTTTCACAATCTTTGATTTGCTCAAACACTTTTGAATCAATGGCATTGTATAAGGTGTTGAGAGCCATTGTATTGCATTGCTTGTTGGACTTATCTTGATTTGTGGGATTGTCAGGATCAATGATAGCATAATCATTTTCGGTTACATCCCATACTTGATCATTGATTGAACCAAGATACACTATTATCTTTCTCTTCCAATACCCATAACTTGTGCCATCAAAGAACGGTGGTTTGCCCCCCACATGGTTGAACACAACTTGAGCCATAATTTGACACCGAGGTTGTTAAGCCTTTACACAAACGGTGACCACGGCTACGATACCACTTGAAAGGTCCTAGTATGGCTAGAGGAGGGGTGAATAGCCTAATAAAATTTCTACAAATCAACTAGAGCAATTTGATTAGTATGACAAAAAGCTTAATGCAAACTTGCTCTAGCTCTATAAGAGTTGCAAGCCACCTATCCAACAATTCTAGTTGCAATGATAGCTTAAGCACACAATCTAAATGATCACTACTTCACTAAGAGCTCTCACAAAACTATATTAAAGAGCTCCACTAGATAAACTTGAATCACAAGGCAAGCTCTCAATTCTAAATACACTAAAGAGCTTGCAATATCTAGTTTGCGGAAATGTAAATGAGTAAGTGATACGATTATATCGCCGCGTAGGGGATGAACCAATCACAAGATGAATATGTAGCCAATCACCGGGAGAATGCCAAAGACAAGAGACAATCAATTTTCTTCCGAGGTTGACGTGTTTGCCAACACACTACGTCCCCGTTGTGTCGACCAACACTTGGTGGTTCGGCGGCTAAGAGGTGTTTCACAAACCTCGTCCACACGATAGGAAACCGCAAGAACCGACCCACAAGTGACGTAACTCAATGACATGAGCAACTTACTAGAGTTACCTTTCGGCACTCCGCCGGGGAAGGTACAACTCCCCTTACAATCACCGGAGATGGCCACGAACAATCACCAACTCGTGCCGATCTTCCACCGCTGCTCCAACCGTCTAGGTGGTGGCAACCACCAAGAGAAACAAGCGAAATCCGCAGCACAACACGAATGTCAAGTGCCTCTAGACGCAATCTCTCAAGCAATGCACTTGGATTCTCTCCCAATCTCACAAAGATGATGGATCAATGATGGAGATGAGTGGGAGTGCTTTTACTAAGCTCACAAGTATGCTATGTCAATAAAAATGTGTAAAGATTGGAACTTCAACCGTCCATGGGGCTTAAATAGAAGCTCCCATGGAATAGAGCCGTTATACCCCTTCACTGGGCAGAACGCGCTCTGACCGGACGCTCCGGTCATACTGACCGGACCCTGGACTCAGCGTCCGGTCCACTGATTTATGCCACGTGTCACTCTGAGTTAAAACTGAACCGTCAGATCTCAACGGCTAAGTGCTGACCGGACGCTCCGGTCAAACCGACCGGACGCTGGAGCCTCAGCTTCCGGTCGAGTACAGTAAGGGTCCAAATCCATTTTTCCTCGACCGGACGCGTTCGATCCACCTCGACCGGACATAGCCCAGCGTCCGGTGGTATACCCTAGCTACTGTACCGCCGAGTCAGCGCGACCGGACGCAGGCAGTTAGCGTCCGGTGCATTCAGATCCAGCGTCCGGTCACTTGAGCTTTGATAAACTAGGTTAGCACTTTGGGTTTCATCAATTAACCAAAACCAAACTAGAGCTTTCATCGGGCGAGAAGGGCGGCGACGCTCATCGACGTTTGCCACAGCTCCTGCGGCAGCAGTTCGGCGATCAAGGGCGGGGGCAATCGTGGCGCGTCGGGGTCTCCGGCGACGTCCGACTTGGCGAGGTGCCGATGTAGGCGCGGAGTGGTCTCCGGTGCAGGGCAGGAAGGGAGAGGAGGCGTCGGCGTGGGCGAGCGCGGTGATGGAGCGGCGGCGCGAGGGCAGGGAGAGAGAGGAAGCGTCGGCGTGCGCGAGGGCAGGGAGAGAGAGGAAGCGTCGGCGTGCGCGAGCGCGGATGGAGCGGAGACGGAGGGGGCTGATTGCAGTTTGCATGCAGGATCTCGTGCGAGGGGAGGGAATTGATCGGAGCCGGATCCACCACGCGCGGGCGGGGCGAGCGAAGCCCCAGGTGGGCGTGCGAGCGAGCGAGGCTTCGCACGCCGGGTGGACGATTAAGGGCATGTTTGGTTCCAAATAAATCACCTACTTATAAGTTAAAAAGTAAAATAAGTGACTGATTTTGCCAAACACCACCAACTTATAAGTCACCCCTGCTTATAAGTTTTAAGTTGGTTCACCGCTGCTGCTTAAAACTTATAAGCCACATTTTTCTGCATGGGGCTCACAACTTATAAATCATCTACAACCAAACAGACATAACTTATAAGTTACTAGTTTTCGATTATCTGACCTGATAAGTCACCTGACTTATGTAAACCAATCCGGCCCTCGGGAGCGCTGCGCTCTGAATAGCTGTTTAGCGCGTCAGTGCCATCTGACACCAACGAGCCAGGTCGTCTGACAGCCCAAAGTAGACCGTGCTTCCGCAATCGTAAAAGACAAAGGAATACTCTCCCGCAACCGTAAAAGTCACTTCAGCAAATAGGGAGACACTCCCGCAACCGTAAAAGTCACTCCACACGCACAGCCTGGTAGCCCGAGATTCCGTAGCATCTGTGATTTCTATTCGATGACCGTATGGTACTACGGGGCTGTTTGTCGAATGATTAGATACTAATAAAAAAATATTAAATATATATTAATTACAAAATCAATTATATAGATGGAAGCTAATTTACGAGACGATTTTTTTAAGTCTAATTAATCTATTATTAGCACATGTTTATTTAGCACCACATTGTTAAATCATGGACTAATTAGGCTTAAAAGATTCGTCTCGCAAATTAGTCTCAAGTTATGTAATTAATTTCGTAATTAGTCTATATTTAATACTACGTGCGTGCATGTATCTAAATATTTGGTGTGACAAGAATTCTGTAGAAACCAAACGGGCCTACTTCGTGACCATAAAAGTTGATTAGATGCGGGACTTTTTTTTTGCACTGCTGACCAACTCTATCCGTAAAAGGTTGGTGCCTGATTTTGACGTGCTGTAAAGTAGCGACATGCAATAAAAGGACAAATTACATCAGTTGTCAAATCAGCAGCTATGATGTCGTGCATGGAAAAAATAAATACAGCAACTTCATTTACGTACATCTTTGTTAATTTCTTTTAGGGCCGGTTTGGATGTCAAAATTTTTGGCAAAATGACACTGTAGCGTTTTCGTTGTTATTTAACAATTAGTGTTCAATCATAATCTAATTAGGCTTAAAAGATTCGTCTCGTGGATTTCGTCTAAACTATGTAATTAGTTTTATTTTTTATTTCTATTTAATGCTTCATACATGCGTTTAAAGATTCGATGTGACAAAAAATCTTAAAAAATTTGGTATTTTAAGGGAACTAAACAGGCCCTGAGCAGCCCCAACGCGCTACCGTGTCGGGTGGTCTCAACCTCCACGTTTCGTCTCATGGAGCAGTGGTCTCGCAGCTGTGCAGAGCAGCTTGCAGAGGCTGCAAGTGCTTCGTTGACAAAATGCTAAAGCCACCGCTCAGTTTCGCGTTGGAGAGGATGGATGGTGTCCCTAGCACCTGTACACCATCTGAAAAAGCTGCAGGACCATTTAAGGCCTGGTTTAGTTCCCAAAATTTTTCACCCCAAACCATCTCATTGAATCTTGCGGCACATGCATAGAGTATTAAATATAGACGAAAAAAAACTAATTGCACAGTTTGGTTGGAAATCGCGAGACGAATGTTTTAAGACTAATTAGCCCATGATTAGCCATAAGTGCTACAGTAACTAACATGCACTAATAATGGATTAATTAGGCTTAATAAATTCTTCTCGCAGTTTCCAGACGAGCTATGTAATTAATTTTTTTTATTAGTATCCGAAAACTCCTTCCGACATTCCCGAAATATCCGATGTGACATCCAAAAATTTTCATTTCGCGAACTAAACACACCCTAAAAGCTACAACAGAGTTGTATGTCTGAGTTGCGAGGACGGGAGTTTCCTTTACTCCTTGCTTCTACGCAGGGGATGTTTGGTTCTTTAGTCGCTCCTAAAATTTACGTCACATCGAATGTTTAGATGCTAATAAGGAGCATTAAATATAGATTAATTACAAAACCAATTACATAGATGGAGGCTAATTTTCGAGACGAATTTTTTAAGCCTAATTAATCTGTCATTAGCACATGTTTACCGTAGCACCATGTTGTCAAATTATGGACTAATTAGGCTTAAAAGATCCAGCTCGCAAATTAGTCGCAAGTTATGCAATTAGTTTCGTAATTAGTCTATATTTAATACTCCATGCATGTATCCAACATTGGATGTGACAAGAATTTTAGAAGTTCCTACAGGAAACCTTTTTTATGAAGCTAGCAGGCTCGTTAGCCCGGGTTGGTGGTGTCCTTATTTGAATTACTCATGCTTCTTCTGGTGTCTATAGGAGGCGCCGTAGTAGGAATAGCAATAATAGCAGTAATCTTTTAATATTTTTTATTCTGTAAATGATGTTTAGTAGTAACTATTTGATTTTTCAAAAACACAATGACTAAATTAGAGCTAAATTTAGCTAATCAACTGATGAGATAGATTGACCTCAGCATGCATGTGAATTGCTTGGTTCATGCATATGCAGATGGGTGGCCATTGCCTCTTACCGTAAAACTAAGCATCCAAAAAAACATAAAGCTCTTGTTTAGTAGTACAAAATATCATAATCAAGTAGTACTTTGATTAGTACAGGCAGCCTGCGAATAATCTTTGTCTATTGACCGTAATTCCGTTAGGGCTCGTTCGTTTGAGTCATTTTCGCCCCGGAATAAATCCTGCTCAACTCTATTACATACAAATTAAATAGATATTCTTGGTCGGAACAGTTCCGGGAGCTCGTTCCCGGGAACCAAACGGCCCCTTAGACTGTAAGTTCTAACCAGGTAGCGGAGCCGTAAAAATCAGGAAAGCGCTTTTTTTTTACTCTAATTGCCGTCATCAGTAGCAATAATCAAGCAGTAATTTACATAACCGGCCTCTAAACGTTTTTGAACTAGTAAGATTTTGTTTTCCTCCTCCCAAACCGTAAAAAGCAGCCATTGCAATAGCAAAACCGTCACTGACATAACAGTACAACATAACTTTAGAGTAGTAATTTGGCGCTTTACAATAATAATCAATGAGAAAATAACAAAAAACAAATACAAATAATTCCTTGTTGTATCAGTAATAATATTTCATCTACAGTTTTTACAACAAATCCATAAAAAAAATAAATCTAGCAGCCATAATAATATTCCAAAGAGTAACGATTCCTGGTCGCAATTGCCGTAACAAGCATGAATTGTGGAGAAAAAAACAAACAAAATCATCTCTATTTTGTACGGTACATATAAAATCCATCGGGAAAAAAAATCAAATATAGAATCATCTCTATTCCTGGTTGAGCCACCGTTTGATGAGGCTGGATCCGTCGCTTGCTATCGATGGAGAGCCCTCCGTGTGGAGCGTGATGCGCTGCTGCTGGACGACGCCGCTCGTGTGGGGCAGTCTGCACCGCCGCCTGGGGACGCAGCTCGCGTGGGGTAGGTTGCGCCGCCGTCGGTGGACGCCGCTCGCGTAGGGCAGGCTGCGCCGCCGCCGAGGACGTCGCTCGCCGTCATCGGGGTGGGGGGAGCCGCGCCGCCGCCGGGGTGGGTGTGGGGGAAGATCACAGGCTCACAGCGCCCGCCGCCTCGATCTGGAACGGACGCCGCACGTTGGGAAGCCGCCGCCGCTCTGATCCAGACGGGATTTGGGGGAAATGAGAGAAAACTAGGGTTAGCGAGGTATTTATACGAGGTATATTTTACGGCCATAAAGCTCGAACTACTACTGTATAATAATTTTTATTTACGGTTGTAACTTAGGCTTTGTTTAGATTGCAAATTTTTGCAATCTGGACACTGTAGCACGTTTCGTTTGTATTTGACAAACTTTGTCTGATCATGGACTAACTAGGCTCAAAAGATCCGTCTCGTGATTTATAACCAAACTATGTAATTAGTTATTTTTTTTACCTATATTTAATGCTCTATGCATACGTCTAAAAATTAATGTGATGGAGAGAAAGTAAAAAAACTAAAATTTGAGACCATCTAAACAAGACCTTACGCTATCACTGCTTGCGAAACAATTACGTTTGCTATATAAATATTTATGGTTGCGGGAACGTGGGATGGGTTGGACGTGGAGTTGATGTTTTGCCTTCGCGGGGTAGTTTTACGGTTGCGGACTGGATAAGTTACCGTTGCGGGTTCGGAAGGATGGTTTGGGGGTGTCAAATAGTTATTTAGGTAATATAATATAATATAATATAATATAATATAATATAATATAATATAATATGAAACTTCATATACCGCATAGCTTCCGCGCATTCTAAGCGCACTTAGCTAGTGTAGTCGTTACTTTAGATCGCGCCTTGTGTGTTGCTACAAGATAACTAATATTTTATACTAAAAATATACGGATCGTATGATAAGATAATAATACTGTAAAATTAAATATTAATATTAAAATGAGATTTAATTCAAAAAGCAAAGTTTATGAATTTAATATAGTCACGGAGTGCGTGGCGTCGCAGGCTCACAAACTCTACTTTATAGATCTTTTCGTGATGCGGCTAAGAAAATATTTTATATTGGTAGGAAGAAATCTCCTATATCCATTTTTTTCGTGCTCACAAACTAATGACCCTGGTGCAACAATAAAAAATACAAAGGAGCTATCCTCATGAATGCGCGGAACCAACGCCACTACGATCGTGTCACCCCACTACCACTGGTATGGTGTTGTTTAGCACTATTGTTCACTATTATCGCTAACTTACTTCGTTGGTTTTATTCAAATAATTTATGTTTGTAATTATGCAGGTGCAAATTCAGTTGATCCCACATTGGCATGAGAAAAGTGGGAAAGTCGACAAAACTCATGGTTTTGAGAACATACACGTGTAATAGTTATAAATGGTTATAAAACGAAATATTATGAACAAAACACTGAAAGTGTCATTTTTATAACAATAATATAACACATGTTCAATTTTCATTATGCCATCGCACAATTGTATATACAACATCTCCGTGTAGAGTCTGAGAAACCATTTAAAAATACCTAGGAACAGCAACAAATATAGCATTAGTGAGATATTATTTGTACAATATAAATTGAATGGAAAAAATGCATTGTATGCGTTAGTAATGTTCTGTTACCTCGCCTATGGCGTTAGAACTTCCTTAAATATAATATTCTTCGTGAAAGTTCCATCCGTTATTGGGGTCTTCTTATCTTTATCTTTTTTATTTGACGCATTCTTATTTTTTCCCTCGACATTTTTTAGCATTTTTCTTCTCTATCTTTTTTGCCTCCTCTTGTGCCTCCGCATCAGGCGGGAGAGTAAGGATCTTAATATTGATTCTTGACGTGGCTCTAGACATCGCAATGTACAACTGACCATGAGAGAACACTGATGCGGGTAGGTACACACCCACGTTTGGGATAGTTTGGCCCTGTGACTTGTTGACCGTCATGGCAAAGCTCAGCCTGATAGGAAACTGCTTCCTCTTAAACTGGAACGGGAACATCTCGTCATCAGACAGGCATAGCGGTATTCGAAGAAGGAATACCCGCTTCCCAGCATGCTGCCCCACCACGATTTTAGCGTTGATTGTATTTCTTCGAAACCCCCCACCACCAGCCTTGTACCGTTGCATAGCCCATTGACAGGGTCAATATTCCTAAGCAATATGACAGGACACCCGAGCTTGAGCTTCAAGACGTGGAGAGGCAGCCCGTTGGGGGTCAAACTGTTAAGGAACTCCGATGTATAGTAGTTATGTGGATCATCTACCACGGAGTCAAAACTGTGATACACCGTCTCGCCGCCCTGGAACATATCAATCATTTTCATATTGATCATGTCCACCCAATCGTTACGTGTAGATAAAATCGCTTTGGTGGTGATGTAGTCTTTGTCCACCATGTTTGCATTTAGATCTGGAAAGATGATGTCGATCAATGTATGAAGATCTTTCTCGGCATCTCCAGAGTACGGGACACATATCTCGTCTGGAATACGTACATTGCCATCTCCGTTAACCTCTTTCGTTCCACCACCAATGCGTAATAGATAATCTGCAAACCACGGGTCACTCTGAGCCCTCATGTTGCGGACGAGCTTTAGATGGCGCATGGATTCCCAAAGATACGACCTTCGTAGAGAAGCACCAACTATTTGAGCTCTGGATCCTTTCCGCACAACAGGGAGGACCTGTCTGAAATCCCCACCAAGAACAACAATCTTTCCACCAAACAGTAGCTTTGACCGGCCCATTATATCCCGTAGGTTGTTGTCTAGTGCTTCCACATTTTGCCTCTTTGTCATAGATGCCTCGTCCTAAATTATGAGAGCTGCTTGCTGCAGCAACTTGGCAGTACCACTCTATTTCGTGAAGCTACAGCAATTGCCCTCTTGAAGAGTGAGGGGTATCTTGAAACACGAGTGGGCCATCCTCCCGCCTGGCATTATGGCTGCTGCGACTCTAGATGTAGCTGTAGCCACGGCAAGCTTGTCCTGGCTGCGTAGTTTTGCGAGAAGTGCCCTATACAAAAATGTCTTTCCCGTCCCGCCAGGTCCATCCACAAAGAACAACCCGCCTTGTTTGCTGCAGACAGCGGCCATTATCTCATCATAGGCAGACTTTTGCTCGACGTTGTGTGAGTCGCACAATAGCACATCTTCGGGATTCTGCTCGACGCTAGCTTCCTCTAATATCTCACAAGAAATATGGCTGGCATCGTCGTATGAGTGATCATATCTGGAAGAGGAAATGACCTTGTGTCCTTCCCCATAGACTGCAGCATGTTTCTAATGTCTATCAAAATCATTTGTTCCACCAGATCCGGGGATGGATGATTGCGGCTGTAGTCCTCTGATATTGTATCATAGTGTTTTTTCCACAACCCCATCAAATCTTGCGGCTCACAGAATACCAATATTGTTGCAAATAGCCTTCGCAGAGAGGAAGGCATCTGGAATAAAGTAGCTTCAGTTAGACATTCATCCAGTGTATTGTCTTCTTCGATTAGACCCCTCCTTTCTGCAGCTTCACAGAACGAAGGTAGTAGCACACCATCAACCGTCCTCAGATGTTCATATGATGTAGCACCTGCAACATTGTTCAAGAGAACACGAAGAAAGTAGCATTCTCCCTTAGCAGGATGAGCCGAGATGACTCTTCCAACTTGAAAAACGGAGTTTTTCCTTTTCTGCTAGAATTTACCATCAGACTGCTAGGTAAAATGCTCCGGGAAGTCCCGATACAAGATTCCGCGGGCTTCCTCATGATGCCTGTTTGCATCAAAGTATGCTGTCAACATTGACTCTTCTACACCTGGCCTATTAACGATCCGTTCGACCTTATCCCATTTATGAAATACCACCATGTGCATGTCAGGTAGATGAAGCTGCAGCTGCTGTACTGGTGGATGGTTCTTGCTCAAGTCAAAGCCATATATCATCCATAGTGCTTCTAGAGGCGTCACCCACCGGGCATCTCTATACTGCTTGATCTCATCAATGTTCCCTTTCTCGTCTGCTTTGTCGGTCTCCCTCATCACCACTGATGCCCTGTCATGTCCCTTGTATATGTATTTGAATAGATACTTTACTGATTTAATGCTCCCACAGGCCTCAACATTGATATGGCAGTTGAAGGTACATAGCAGGCAAGGGTTGTAAGGCATGACCCATTGATTGTCTAGGTAATGGCCTCGAACTTTTAGCGTGCGGCCATCATTGCGTCGCCGATAGATGGGGTACGAATCCTTTCCCTGTGATGTTGCCTCACAGAATGGGCGTGGGTAACGGTTCTTGCATGACCCGCGGCCCACCTTGCATGGACAATATGGATTTAGCGTCCCGCAGGGACCATGCATCATATGCTTTGTCACCATCTTATAGAGCTCAGGGTACTTCTTGTTTGGTAGCTCTGCACTGATAATCATGTCATATTGCTCGGGACATGTGAGCTTGTACTTTTGTTCCATTATCAGCAAGAAGTGTGCATGCGACAAGCCCCTCTTCTAGAACTCCACTACATATACGTAGGCCTTCACCTTCCCAAGTATGTCTTTCTCCATCGACATTTTCCTTATCGCCTCTAACTTTGCTCTGAAGACCCGTGTGACGAGATCTGGGCGGTCTTGTGGTGTCTGGCCTGCATAAAGTTCATTCTTGATCTCATCCCAGTTAGGGTTGCATGTCATTATGAGGAAGATATCAGGTTTACCATACTTTCGCACCAGAGCCATTGCATCCATGTATCGGCGCCTCATATCATGGGGTCCTCCGATGAATGACGAAGACAAGACAGTACGCCTTTCGACATTCTCAGCAGATCCTTCACCCGAATGCATGCTGTCCACCAGGCCTTGGTATAGGTCAGCCCTCAAAGTATCCTGATTGTTCCTCATGTAGTCTAAACGCGAGCTCTCAATCTAGATGTAGGTGTCGATGGTGAACTGCTGGAAAAGGCGCCGGCCATAGAGTATTGGATTAAATATCCCTGGCCGCATCTGGAACTTGTAGCAGTAGTAGCCGTGCACGGAGACACATGTATTCGAAATAGGTTCTATAGGGAAACATTATTCGAATTAGTATCATGCGTTAACAGAAAAGAGTTTATATTGCATTATTGAAAAGAGTTCAAGTTACCTCCATCATAATCATCACCATTCTCAGCACGCTTTTTGCGGATTGCTCGAGCTCGATCAACTTGAGCCATAGTCACACCCACTTTTGGAATGCAGTTGTGCCACCCAAGCTCACCCATTGGAAAGAACACCGGGTATGACAGTGCGTCGTAGCATGCATTATATGAGCGGATGCCGTGTATAGACCGATCCTTCCCTTGTAGGAGAACACTATGCTCAAATAGGTCGTGACGCTCACTCCCCTCAACCCAGACGACGGCCACCTCTGATGTCAATGGCATGTTATATGTTCTCTGGTCAAGCCGCTGGTCAAGGTTTAACTCGACCCGGTAATCCTTGAGGTTTTCAACGTGTCCCATACTCCTTAGTTGCTGAGAGTAGGTATCGATGTTTTACCACCGATAGCTTGCCACGGGGGTCCCCAGGGCAGTTTGTTCGGGCTTCAGCGTATGCAGAACTCGACGGTTAACGCAAGAGACAGTCGATTTATCCTGGTTCGGACCCTCGATCATGATCGAGTAATAGTCCTACGTCCAGTCGGCGTTAGCCTTTGCGTTGGATTGATTATAAAGTGTCCTGTGTTTCTAGGAACCCTGCCCTCCTTTATATAGTCAGAAGGCCAGAGTCCTAGTCGGTTTACAATGAGAGTTCCTAGTAGGATTACAGAATAATACTACTACTAAGATTACATGGGAAGAATCCTAGTTAGACTAGATCTTCTCCCTTGATTGCGGGGTATCCCGTGGGTCCCGCACCGACAAGCCCCCGAGCACTTCATGGTTGAGCTCTGGAAGCCTCGTCTTGTTCCTTCAGGTCTTGCCAAGTAGGAACAAGCGTTGTCCGAGTGCTTTCTCGAGCGAAACCATGTAGCGCTTCATGAGATCTTCGGGTGGTGTATACTTTTTTTTGAAAAAAGTACTCCCATCTGGGTGTAGCCCCCGAGCCTCTTGCTATTTGGAACAAGGAGTTGGAGGGTCTTGCCTTGAAATTGCTCTGATTCTTCATTGAAGGGCTCCCGAGCTTAGACCCGGGTTCTTTTTCAAAAAGAACTCGGATATAGCTCGGTCCGAGTTGTTTTTATCGTGAAGCCTTGAAGTGGTCTGTCTTGAAGAAGTCTTCTTGGTGACGTGCGCTTTTTCGTAGAAAAAAGTGCACTCACTGAGTGTAGCCCCCGAGCCTCTTGCTATTTGGAACAAAGAGTTGGAGGGTCTTGAATCTTATGTTTTTTGAAAACTCCTATTTTGAAGTAGTCTTCTGAGTGATGTGCGCTTTTTTGATGAAAAAGTGCACTCACTGAGTGTAGCCCCCGAGCCTCTTGCTATTTGGAACAAAGAGTTGGAGGGTCTTGAATCTGAGTTGTTCAAAGAACTGAAAACCTCTCCTGTTGTAGCCCCCGAGCATATATCTAGGTTCTTTTATTCAAAAAGAACTCGGATACTGGGTCTTGGCATATTCTCTAGTGGTCTGCTTTTATCAGATGTAGTTGTATGGTGGTGGTTGAGTGTAAATGTTGTTTGTTCACGAGTTGTACAGTATTGGTATATTCTTTTGAATATGCTCGTTCTTGAGTACTGTTCCTTCACGCCAGAGTCCTCTTTAATTGAATTCTGTCTTTTCACTGTGTCCTTTGTTAGGTCTGTTCTGTTGGTGCTCCCGGTCCATGTGCACTGCTTCTTTGGTCTATAAATACCCTCCTGGTGTGCTGTTTTGATTCATCGAGCATCTTGTTGCGTGGTCTGAAATCTTCGTAGACATGAATATGATAGTTTGTGAAGTAGAGCAGCCCCCAGGCATATTTTATAGTTCTTGTATATCTTGTCGTAGCTGGAGGAATTCTTGTGATAGGGATTAGAGGTAGACTAATCCCGCAGCGGTATCGTACCAGGAAGTACGTGGTGGTAGTTGGAGGAAGTCTTGTGATGTGGGATACATTCCTTCATCCAGTAGTTCTAGGTTGATCCTCTTCGTCTGCCCTGTGACTGTCCGGTGTAGATCAACACCTGATCCTGCATCACGTCGGGCTTGGGTAGACAGATGCCTACAGGCCTCCCCTAGTCCATGTTGTCCTACCGTGCTGCTGATTTCCGCCTTGGATGCACTGCGTTCGTCCTTTGAAGAAAACAGTGTAGCCAAGTGTGGTTTGTTCTACCGAGTAGCAATTTGGAACACGTAGTCGTTCCAGAGCCTAGTTGTGTCTGGGTTCCTTTTTTGCTACCTTGCTTGTCGTATTACCGAGTTCGTTGGGTCTTGTAAGATGTGTAATCTTGTATTCTTTGAAGCCATTTGTAATGGAAAGAATCTTGTCTTCTGAGTTGTCATTCTTTTTTCTATTGTATTGTCATGGTTATTTATGAGATTCCTGAGTTCTTTCTATAAGAACTGGGTTCTTGTGTTCCTTGTGCGGTATCCCTTCATTGCTTCATGGTTGATTAGTTCTTTTTGTAGCAATATGATAACTCTGCCGTGGTGCTGGATGGATAAGTCTGAAATCTGCCCGCTGGACTATACCGTTGTGTAGAAGTGTGTCATCCGTCATTTCAGCTGTGTCAGTTGTGGTGAGAAATGGACCGTCGCGTTCTCATGCGGTGTTTAAACGGGCCTGGTGGGCCATGTTTTTATTGCTGTAAGATCTATTTAAAGGCCTTTCTTCTTTTTTTCTTTGCTGCCCTACTTTTGCCTTGAAACCCTAGTCCTCAAAACTCCACCGTCGCTATTGTCGCCGTCATCTGAGCGCCGCCGTCTGAGCCTCATCGATTCTTAGTGCTTTATTGCTTTTGCTAGTATATGGGTAGGAAGAAATCAGCGAGCAAGTCCCAGGCAACCTTTGTAGACGAGGAGGCATCACTTTCTGTGATTGAAAATCAAGAGTTGATGGCCATGAGGGCTGCTCAGAAGATCTGGCTGGCTCTGACTACGACTGAGGATCAGTTGCGCGAGCTTGTCAGTGATGGTCTGCTCCAGAGCAAGGAGTTTGCTGATTGGAACGCTTCAGGCCAGCATCGGGTCCCAACTCCAGGTCCTGGTGAGGTTGTTCTTTTTGTCTCCTTTATCCGTGCTGGACTCTGCCTTCCTGCTTCCGCTTTTCTTCATCGTTTTCTCAGTTATTTTGGGATTAGCTTGAACCATCTTGCTCCCAATGCTGTCCTTCATCTTTCTGTTTTTGTTCATCTTTGTGAAACTTTCCTTGGAATTCCTCCTTCTCTTTCTCTCTTTCGTTTCTTCTTCCGTCTGAAACCCCAACCCCACAGCGATGACACCCATGTTCTTGGTGGCTGCGGGATTCAGTTTTGTCAGGGTCGTAAGAGTAAATTATTTGATTATGACTTGATTGATTCTATGAGGGATTGGCATGCTGACTGGTTTTATGCCGCCAATATGATTCCCCCTCTTGCTGTTCATTCTGGTTCTGGTCCCGTGGTTAATGACCGATGGGAAAAGAATCCCCTGATGATGGATAAGCTCCAGGCGATCAAGCCATTTCTTGAGAGGATATGTACTCTGAAATAGCAAGGCTTCACCAGCTTTGGGATCGTTTCCAGTTTTCTTCGCCGCCCTGTTCAACCTCTGAAGGAGCGAGAGAATTATGGTTTTGAGTACTCTGGGGCAGAGGACCCTTCTCATATGGTCCCTGCCCTAGAGTTGACTGAAGAGGAGGTTTTTGAGTGCCTCCAGAAGATGTTGAAAGGAGTAAGCGTCGTTCTGCATGCTGTCCCTGAGTATGGTGCTAACAACCCGCCTCCTGCTGTGAGTTGTTTTTCCTTCTGCGGGTACTTTTTGTATTTCCTTTGCTGTCTCCACTTTTTATTTAATCTTTCTTATCTGGTTGTTTTACTCTTTTATAGGAATTGGGGCATAACTTCATTGATCTGATCCCCCTTGATGATTGCCCTGCCATTGTGGAGACTGAGGAGAGTCTTGCTGGGGCGTCTTTAACCAGTAAGTTTCAAACTATCATGATGTTTCCTGGTGTTTCTTCCGCAGTTCTTGACACATATGTAGAGTATGTTCCTCGTCCAGTTCCTCGAGCTCCTCGTAGTGTTGTAAAAAGGGGGCGAGCGGATTGTTCTTCTTCTGGTTTGTCTGCCTCCAAGAAGTCTCGCCAGTCGAGTACTCGCCCAGGTACTCAAGTTATAGGTAGCGTGCTCCTAGGTGAGCATATTAATATGTTGTCTTTTTGTCGTTTGTTTGTGCTTTTAACCGAGTACTTTTCTCCTTTTTTAGATGGCGCTGTGGTGGCCTTGTTGGAGACTGAGGAAGATGAGGATGATGATGCGGCCCTTGTCACGCGTCGGTGAGTTGTTTCCTTGTTTTTCTGTTGTTGAACACCTCTTTTTGTTCTAACTTTGGCCCTGTTCTCTTGTAGTAAGCGGTCGTCGAGCTTGAGTTCTTCTGGGGCTCCAGTACCAACCACGCCACTCCTGTCGCAGGGTGGTGGTGATATTTTTGCTGCTATAGTTCCCCTTCAAAGGTCTTCTGTTAGTCTTGGGGGTCTTATGAAGAAGAAGATAGCTGAGTAAGTGAATCTTCATTATGTTTCTTTGTTTCTATTTTCCTTTTTCTGATTCACATTCTTATCTTCGAGTTTCCTTATTATCTTGCAGACCTTCGCCTTCCCTTAACCCTCAGTCAACCTCTTGCCAGTCCTCTGGTTTCGCTCAGTACACGGAACGTACAGTCGGTGAGGTGGCTGTGAGGGAGACAGGGTTCCCTGGTGATCACGCTGCTGCGGATTTTCTGACTCCGGGGGTGACCGTGGCCATGGCGGTGGATCCACCTGAGGGGGTAGCCAAGGCTTCCTAGGATATGGCCCTAGTCTTGCCTTCTTTGCATCGGCCGGCTTCTCCCTCTGCTCCTTTTGCTACTAGTGGTCCGCGTTTGGATGATGATGTGGTGCAACAATTCGATGCCACTCATCGGTTGTCAGAGCTGACCGCTGCCTAGGGAACCTTTGCGACTTCTTTTGGGAAAAAACTCACGGTAAGTTTTTCTGAAGTTCTTTCTCTAGATGTTCATCTTTCTTCTGTTCTTATGTCTTGCTTTTCTCTCTCTCTTTTTGTTCAGTCTTTTTCTCGGGATCATACCGGCTTCTTTTTCTCGTCTGAAACCGAGAAAAAGTTGTCTTCTGAGGTTAGTGCCCTAAAAACAGAGCTTGACCTCTGTTGGGCTGAGATGGAGACCGAGCGTCAAACGCACCAAAGGGAGGAACAGGCTCTCCACGCCCGGGTGGTTGAGGCAGAAAAATGGAGGGATGCTGCTATCCAGGAAGCCTTGAAGAATGTGGAGGCCATGAAGAATGAGTGCAATGGTATTGCGGGTTCTTTTCATTTCCTTTTGTATTCAAATTTCCCTTTCTGCTGACTTGTTTTTTGGTGCCTGGTCTAGCTCTCCGAGTTGAAAAGCAGAAGCTCTCGGAGGGTATTGAGGAAATGAAGACACTTGTTCGCAATAGTCACAACAGAGCTGAGGAGGTAATTACTCGTGCTGAAGAAGAACTCGCGCTTGCCAAGTTGATTAGGCGTGGAGCTGACAAGGATCTTGTTCAGGTCCAAAAAACTATTGAAGTCTTAACTGGTAAGTTGGCGACGGCTACTGAGAACTGGAATGCTTTGTGGAAATCATTTTGGTCAGTAGCCGATCTTCTCCGGACTCCAGCAGATGATGGTCAATCTTGGGCTCAGTTTGTTCCCCAAGTTCCGACCCGTTTCTAGGAGTTCGTGAAGAGGTGCGCCCAGCTATGTACCAGAAATGTTCTTGCCTAGGTCCGGGTTCTTGCTCTAGAGGTGTCTTTGTCCAAGGTTGCAAAGGAAGCTGAGAGTCAAGAATATCTGGATGTCGTTGAAAAGGTGGAGCCTAAGGTCGAAGATTTAGCCAGGAGGATTGTGGATAATCTTAATATTGATATTTCTTCTCCTGATGATGATACTTGATGTAATTGACCTTTGTACTCCAGCCTCTATAATAGGATATTATACTTTGTTGATGTCTTCTTTGTCTGGATGTCTTCGCCTTGTTTATTGTTTAAATTAGTTGTCCAAGTGATCAGAATTTTTTCCGAATAGTCATTTGTTGGTCGTGGTGTGTATCCACAGTTTATGGTAGTCGTGTTGTTTCATCCGTTGTAGGATCGCTCCTTGATAGGTGGAGCGTTTGTATGGCTTTTATCTACACCGTGTAAACAACTCGGTATATATAGATCGTTGTCTTGACAAACTTTCTTGATTTGCCGAGTGCTTGTCTGGCTTTCGTCTGTGCCGTGTAAACAACTCGGTATATGTAGGTTGTTGTCTTGACAAACTTTCTTGATCTTGTTAGTACTGAAAAGACTTAGTACCAGCGATCTCAAGTATCTTCAGCTTCTTATTTTCAGCGTTTTTGCTTAACTCGAGATGTGGCCAGCATCTGGCTTTTTCCCTGGTTGTAAAAACATCTTAGGATCGGTTCAGGTGTTAGCTTATTAGCTACCCTCATCGGCAGGCTCAAGCATCTTTTCAGCTCTTTTGCTTACGGCCGGTATGCTCAGGCATAGTTTCAGCCATTTTGCTTTCTAGTTCGGGTGTTAGCTTATTAGCTACCCTCATCGGTGGGCTCAAGCATCTTTTCAGCTCTTTTGCTCTCGGCCGGTATGCTCAGGCGTAATTTCAGCCATTTTGCTTTTTGGTTCGGGTGTTAGCTTATTAGCTACCCTCATCGGCGGGCTCAAGTATCTTTTTAGCTCTTTTGCTCTCGACCGGTATGCTCAGTGAAAACAACTCGGGGAAAGCCATAATAAGACATATGTTGTCTAGGAACACTCTCTTTATTGATCATGAACAAAAGCCATAATAATACATATGTTGTCAAGGAACACCATCTTTATTGATCATGAATGTTGATCTCTGGTGGCTTGTATATATATTCTTCCTTGAGTTGTTTTCATGTGTAGAATCTTCTTAGTTGGCTGATGTGCCATGTATTGTTGACTTCTTTTCCATCTTCAGTTATCAACTTATACATGCCCGGTCCGGTGACTTTTGAGACAATAAAAGGACCTTCCCATGGACTGAGTAGTTTATGGCGTCCGTTAGTTTTTTGTATTCTTCTTAGTACTAGGTCTCCGATTTGTAGTGATCGGGGCTGGGTTTTCTTGTTGTAGTGGCGTCTTAAACCTTGGAGGTATATAGTTGATTGAAGGGTAGCATTTACTTTGACTTCTTCTGTACCGTCGAGTTCTAATCTTCGGGTGTGTTCTGCTTCTCCTTCGTCATATTGTTCCATCCTTGGTGACGTCCAGATCAAGTCGGCAGGTAGTATGGCTTCTGATGCGTAAACTAGGAAAAAAGGTGAGTATCCGGTGGCTCTGCTTATTTGAGTTCATAGGCCCCATACTACTTTGGGTAATTCTTCAATCCATTTGGATCCATAGTCCACTAGTTCTTCATACAATCTTGGTTTTAATCCGGCTAGTATGAGTCCATTAGCCCTTTCTACCTGTCCGTTGGCTTCTGGATGTGCGACTGATGCGTAATCTATGCCGAATCCACAATCCTATGCCCAACTTTGGAATTCTATAGCTGTGAAGGGAGAACCCAAATCTGTGATGATTCGATTAGGCATGCCGAAGCGGTGCATAATGTCTTGGATGAAGTCGACTGCTTTGGCTGCGCTGTATTTTGCGAGTGGTTTGTATTCAATCCACTTGGTGAATTTGTCAATTGCTACAAAGATGTACTCGAAACCGCCCTTTGCTTTCTTGAGAGGTCCTACTTGATCCAGCCCCCAGCAGAAGAAAGGCCAAGCGGGTGGGATGCAGATGAGATTGTGAGCTGGTACATGAGCTTGTCTTGCGAACATTTGATAACCTTTGCATTTTCTGATGAGTTCTTATGCGTCTTTCAAAGCGGTTGGCCAGTAGAATTCGGTGCGGAATGCTTTGCCGACTAGTGTTCTCGAAGCGGCATGATTTCCACAGCAACCTGAGTGTATTTCGTCTAAGATTTCTTTACCTTTTTCAAATGAGACACATTTTAGGAGTACTCCTGATGATGCAGCTCTTCTATAGAGCTTGTCCCCCACTAGGACATAGTTCTTGCTTCTACGAACAACTCGGGTAGCCTCCTCTTTATCTGCTGGCAACTTATTCTCTTTGATATAATCAATAAAAACCTAGGTCCATGAGGTGGTGATTACCAAAATCTGGGTGCCTTTAGCTGGGAGTTTAGGGGTTATCTCACCGGGTTGTTTGATAGAGGGAGATGATAACTCCTCTATGAATACGTCGGGTGGGACCTTCGCCCTGTCCGATCCGAGCTTGGCGAGGACGTCTGCTGCAATATTAGAGTCGCGCAGGACATGTAGAATTTCTAATCCTTGAAAATGTTTTTCGAGTTTTTGTATTTCAGCACAGTAAGCGCCCATGTTTTCTTTGGTGCAGTCCCAATCTTTGTTGACTTGGTTGATGACTACTGCTGAATCGTCGTATACGAGTAATCGTTTGATTCCGAGGGTAATTGCCACTCGGAGCCCGTGGATGAGGGCTTCGTATTCTGCTTCATTGTTTGTAGCTTGCCATAATATCTGAAGGACATACTTGAGTTGTTTTCCTTCTGGAGAAATGAAGAGAATGCCTGCACCAGCCCCGCCTAGCTTGAGTGATCCATCAAAGTACATCTTCCAATGTTCAAGGATGGTATTTGATATAGGTTGTTGAATTTCTGTCCACTCGGCAACAAAATTGGCAAGGTCTTGAGATTTAATTGCCTTCCGTGGGGTGAAGTCGATATTGAGAGCATCAAGTTCAACTGTCCACTTGGATATGCGTCATGTTGCGTCTTTATTGTGTAGGATGTCTTCGAGTGGGAAATCTGCCACCACGGTAATCTTGTGGCTTTCAAAGTAGTGGCGAAGCTTGCGTGAAGTGATCAAGAGGGCGTAGAGTAGTTTTTGCACATGCGGGTACCGGATTTTTGATTCTGTCAGTACTTCGCTGATGTAGTATACGGGGCGTTATACTTTATATACGTGCCCTTCTTCTTCTCTTTCTACGACTATCGCTGTGCTTATCACGGTAGAAGTTGCCGCAATGTACAACATCATGTCTTCGTATTTCTTTGGAGGTGTGAGAACGGGCGAGGAGGTGAGGTATGCCTTAAGTCTTTTGAGAGCTTCGTTGGCTTCTTCTGTCCACTCAAACTTGTCTGTCTTCTTTAGTAGTTTAAAGAAAGGTAACCCTTTTTTGCCGAGTCTTGATATGAAACGATTGAGGGCCGCCATGCAGCCTGTTAGCTTCTGCATATCTTTAACACTTCGAGGAGGGCCCATCTCTATTATGGCTCGAATTTGCTTGGTGCTGGCTTTGATTCCACGGTGACTGACCAAGAATCCGAGTAGTTGTCCTGAAGGAACTCCGAATACACACTTGTTTGGGTTCAATTTCCACCTCCACTTTTTCAGGTTTTCGAAGGTTTGCTTTAAGTCTTCAATTAGTGTGTCCGGGTTCTTTGTTTTTACTACTACGTCATCCACGTATGCCTCTATGTTTTCGTCGATCTGTTCTCTAAGGCACGTTTGGATAGCTCTTTGGTAAGTGGCACCAGCATTCTTGAGTCCAAACGACATGGTCTTGTAGCAGTAGGCACCGAACGGAGTGATGAAAGATGTCTTGTTTTGGTCTTGTTCCTTTAATGCAATCTGGTGATATCCTGAATAACAATCAAGAAAGGATAATAGGGCAAATCCTGCTGTTGAATCCACTATCTGATCAATGCGTGGTAGCCCAAATGGATCTTTCGGGCAGTGTTTGTTGAGATCTGTGTAGTCGACGCACATGCGCCACTCGTCCGTATTCTTTTTTTGTACTAGAACTGGGTTTGCTAGCCAATCTGGATGAAGGATTTCTCTGATGAATCCAGCCACCATTAGCTTTGTGATTTCTTTTTTAATTGTTGCCTTCTTGTCGGGTGCGAATCATCGTAGCTGTTACTTCATAGGTTTGGAGCCTTCATTGATATCGATTCTGTGCTCAGCCAACTCTCTTGGGACACCTGGCATGTCGGCCGGCTTCCAAGCGAAGATATCTTTGTTGTCCCGAAGAAAGTTGGTGAGCGCGAGTTCCTATTTTGCCGAGAGGTGGGCGTTGATTGTTGCCGTTTTGGATGGATCACCGGTGCCCAGGTCGATTTGCTTGACGTCGGCTTCTTTTGGTGGTGCGAGGATGCTGGGCTTTTTAGCCGGTATCTCTAGCTCTTCTGGGCTCATTTCTACGGCAATAGTGGCTATTTCTTTTCTACCATTGGCGGCTTATGCTTTGGCAACAATTTGAATTGCTTGAATGTCACAGTCAAAAGCGCGCTTCAAATCACTTCGAAGGGAAAGGACACCGTTAGGCCCTGGCATCTTGAGCAATAGGTACGGATAATGCAGTATCGCCATGAATTTTGCTAGTGCTGGGCGCCCGAGGATTGCGTGATATGATGAATCGAAGTCTGCAACTTCAAACTTGATGAACTCTGTATGGTAGTTTGAGGGAGTTCCAAAAGTAACCGGTAGAGTGATTTGTCCAAGTGGCATGGCTGCCTTACCGGGTACTATGCCATAAAAGGGGTGCTCGTTGGTGTAATCATCCTGGCGAGTTGTAGTCCCATCTTCCTTAGTGTTTCTGAAAAAATGATGTTGAGTCTAGCTCCCCCATCGATTAGTACTTTTGTGACAGTCATGCCGGTGATAGTTGGATCTAGAACCAGTGGGTAATGGCCTACGTTTCCTACGCTAGTCCATTGGTCTTCTCTTGAAAACTGGATTGGATACTGTGACCAATTGAGATATCTTGTAGTAGCCGGTTCTGCTGCCATGATGGTTCGTAGAGCTAGCTTTTCTTGATGTTTGCTTCTGGAATCTGGGGCCCTGGCGAAGATCACTGCTACTGTCCCCCTAGATTTTTGGAATCCCTTGTCTTCGTAGTTGTCTTCGTCTTTTTTCTGATTGTCTTCTTTAGTGTTCCCCTTACTATCTTTTCTTGTGTATCGATCATTGAAGGTGTAGCAATTTCTGATGGTGTGATGAAAAATAAAGCTCGAGGTGTCTCTTTTCGACACCATCCTCTTTACCAAATGATCGTATGTTATGGTAAATCTGGCCATGGGCACGGAATGTGTAGACACCACAGATTTGCATGTTAGTGGTCACACGATCTAGGTGGCAGTACAAAGAAGTGAAAGAGAAGTGGCCATTGAAATATCTGATGTTTGCACGAAAGTGCCTAGCATCAGCGTCCGAGCTTGACCACAACCTCATGAGCTCTGGTGGTGTCTCAGGAGTTGAAAGATGAATTTTTCCACCCCGACAATAGAATCCGGGCGGTTCACCCTCGAATTTCTTTGCGTTGCAGTGCTCGCAGTTCGGCACCGACGATAGCATGACGGGACATTAGCGTAAACCCTATCATATGGATCCGGGACATTAGGCTCACTATTCTCTTCCTCATCCGTGTCGAGAATGTGCTCAACGTCGGTTCTCTCCTCGTCGTCTTCTGACAAAATGTTGATGGGTTACGCGTTGAAAGAAAGTTTATGAAATAATGTTTTGACTATTACACAATGTACCTTGTTCGGCGAAAAAGTACGCCTCATCCTCTTCCTCGTCCTCCTCAAATATGACATCCTCATCACAGTCTGTGCAACACGGCCACATATATGATGAGAGAAACATAATGGCATACGAAAAAACAAAAAAAGGACAAATTTAATAAAAAATACCATCCTCGACCATAGAGTCTGGCGTATGAGCTTGTGCACCGTTTGGAGGCATTGAAGAGGTACCGTCAACTATAGACGGTTGTGTCTATGTACCTGTGCAATTATTAGGTGGTGGAACTGGAGTTTCCTAGGTGACACCACCTATAGTAACAAAAGGTATGAGTTTTTAGAATAGAAGAGCGAAGGTGAAAGCACCGACAATATATACAGATCAAGGCTAATTACTGTTGTAAACCACACTCGGTTGAGTTGGGTCGTTCGAATCATTGCACTTTCCATCTGCACACCCTCTAGCACTTCTTCCAATGTTTGCTTCAAAAGTCCGATTACGACGGGATAGAAGGGCATTTCTCTCTCCAGTGGTCACTCGTTGCCTATGTATGGTCTGTGTCGCAGCCACTTTAGGGGTCTAGACTTCTGGATTTTGAACTACAGTCGACGCGACGTTAATAGGCGTGCCCCTCAATTTGTGTATTTCCATCTCGTGTGAAGGCGCTTCATGCGATTGAGGTGAAGAAGGGAAAATAAATTGAGGGTTAAAGTGAGGGCTCTCCATGGCTATTGAGTCTGGATGCAAATTGTTTGCTCGGTGTTCTCTCACCATCCTATTGTATTTTCTCTCGCTCTCTTTTCGTTTCAACTCCTTCTCTTGTGGAGTCATTTGCAGTTTTCTTGTAGCATTTTTCTGTGCATACAAGTCACGTCGTCTCTTATTTAAAAGCGCCTTTTGTTCAGAAGACATTGCAACCCTTCGTGCTCTATCTAGCTCACGCTTACGCTCTTTTGGACACGTGACAATATTGTCGATGGAACTGGATGCATTTACAGCACCTACATATAATAGAAAAGTATGGTCTCAAATAAAATATAGAAGTGCACATATTGCAAGAACATTAATTTATTATTACATTGTCATGAACCACAATTGGGTTGCCCACTACACTTTTTCTTCTCAAATAGATAACATTAATGAAAAAAATAATGTACCTAGGTTTAGATCAGGTGATGCATCAGTCATGCCAATCATGCCACTTTGATCTATACATTTATCAGAGTATTCATCTACATATATATAATAACATGATATTAACCTTGGCCTCGGCATCATACAAACACAAGATAAAATAATTAGTATTTAGGAAAAAAACCAAAATGGTACATGTGTTATCTTTATCAATCTCCATGGGATTGTATGAGTTGTTTCGATGTAGCCAGTCACTATCTTCATAGACATCAGTGCTTTCCGTGGTCGAATCAACTCCAACTGGTACCATATGGCATTCACTATATATTAAATAAACTAAAAATGGCAACACTGAATTCAGAAAAGCAAAATCAGATTTACCTGCTTTTTCTGATGATATCGTTCACGATGCTTTCTATTTTTTTTATTTCTTTCTTCCTGAGTCAATGCCGCCAATCGTGCCTTTTCCCTTTCCCTTTTTAGCTTGGTGGCATCCGTGTTTTTCTTTGTCCGATGATACTTTTTCCTAAGTTTTTTTTATTTTTTCATCCTTTTCTTCTTGAGTCATTGATGCACATCGTGCTTTTTCTCTTTCTCTTTTACGCTGTGCACGTTCATCTATTTGCACTTGTGAATTTGATGCTGTATGGTCACCTGTTTGAAAATAAGTTGATAAATATTTGCTTAATTACTATAAATAATACAAATGAATGCGTCTATGGACATGAGTATAAACAATTACCTCCATTGATGATGTTTGTCAAGTCTTCAAATGGTGCACGACCTTTGTTATTTTGTATATGTTCCATTGTGATTTCACTGAACACAAAATGAACCAATAAATTCGTATTATCAAACTTGTCCATGAGAGAGTTGATAAAAAGTTCCATTGACGCTAGAAAGAGTGAAATACTCCCTCCGTCTAAAAAATGTACTTTGACTAAGTTTGTATTAGAAAATACTGATATTCATGATACAAAATAAGTACCATTAGAGACACACATGCTAAAACTATTTACTACCTGAATGGGCGCCGCCTCCTATCGTGCCCATTCAGGATCCTATTGACTACCTAAATGGTCAATTGTTTTTAGGTCCTAATATCAATTGCTAATTATGTAACACCTTGCGATGCTGATGGAAAGATGCTGTTCCTGAAATCCCATCAAGCTAAAAAGTTCCATTGACGCTACCTAATATCAACAGCATCTAGACGTAGGTTGTTCCTGAAATTAATACAACGTCTGGTCTTCCTTTTATTTGTTGAACTACATCCGAAACCCCATCAGCATCTTGCGTCATTCCTTTAGTTGTTTCTGAAATTAAGCATTCAAAATTTATATATAAGAACCTAATCTAAGCATATCAACAGAAACATGCACTATGAGGCAAAAAAAGCCTAACGATAATTGAATTATTTTTTGCATCTTTTCATCTCAGGTCTAGTTGTGAATGGCTAATTGGAAAAGAAAAACACAAGAATTCCCAAGTGCACTGAATTATTGGTTGCAGATATGATGAATCTTCATAGCACCCAAACTGGAGAATGCATGGATAGTCATGATAGCATACACTAAACCTGACAGTGCAGCTATCTAAAATTGATATGAATCGTCGCTGCAACCAAACTGGAGAATCGATGAATACCCATGATGGCATACACCAAGTAATAAAAGCAGGAGTAAACTCATGTTTTGTCATTCAGATTCTTGATGGAGAATGGTTAGAGGGTGGGTTTACACAGTAATAAACTTCAAGTAGGACGTTCCACAAGTAGTCAGATTTACATATTTTCTATTTTTTAATATTAGGTGACCATAAATTTTCCAGCAAAACTGACAATTAGAAAGACTGGTTTGACAAAACAACAAAGCATGCCCACAGGCTTAGTGTTCTTGTAACCCGTAGCTAGGCATGGGAAATTGATTGTTAGAAAACTATAAATATCTTCATGACAGTCAACTTGAACAAATGCTAACCTTAGCAGATTTAACCAAGGAGCCAGTAACGAAATAAATTTTAACAATGATGGAATGGTATTCTGATGTCCAGATTATTTATCAGACGAGATATAAATTGTACTTCTTTGCTCTTTATGTTCTTTGCCCTTATTCTTCATCTACTATGGTACAAACTTTTTTGAAATGTCTGTCACGACTTAGTTTGAGCCATTCTTGGGAATGAGATAGCTTTCACCTCTTTCTCCTTAATAATATCCATAAATTCTGAAGCTCGTTCTATTAACTGCTTAAATGTCGTTATCCCGACAGGAGCAAGAGGAATTCGAAATTCATAATGCAATCCTTTTAGGCAAATAGAGACTTGTTTTTTAATGGGAATAAGCTCCGAACATTGCATCACCAAGAGTCTGAATCAAGCAATGAACTCCTGGGCTTTCTCTGTCGGTTCCTAGATGCATTTCCTCAACTCGTCAGTAGTGACTGACTTCTTTCTTTAGAAGGTCGGAATCCGCCTAAATAAATCGCACATATGCTCCCAGGACTTCACGGAATTAGGAGGCACAGAGGTAGGTATACCAAGAGAAAGCTATGTGGGTAAGCGACGATGGTTAAACCTAAATAACAAGTTTGAGTTTCCAGAAGTATCTCCACGTTGAGCGATGAACCTCGCCAAATGCTCTTTTGGTCCATCTTTTAGGTGAAATTTGGGCAATATGTATCCCACTGGGTATGGCTCGTAGTCAATCTCTGGAGGATATGGAGGATCATAGGCTAGGTAACCTTTTCACTATTCATTTATAAAGGTACCTTCAAGTAACCAGGTCTCTTCATCCTTATTGGGCACTCCCACAAGAGACAATTCTTTTTAGCCTCTAAGAGACAACAAGAAGAGCCTAACTAGGACCTTGAGATAACAGCCCATAGGGTAGCCCCTACAGAGCAAAAATCTAAGGCCAAAATACCGGAGTTCTTTCTTTGCTTCCAAGAACATAGATTTCTTCTTCAACCCAGGTCATGACCGAGGGCGGGTATCTCACTCGCATATCTAGAGCCCAGCATCTCTCCTGAACGACACCTTCCGTAGACTCTACTGGGGGTATTTCCCGAGGCGAGGGTAAATATGTGCATCCATATCGGTCAGGAAACGACAATGACTCTTCTTCTTTCGGTAAGCTATGGGCACCTCACAATTCTTAGATGACATTAGTGGAAGCGAACATTCGTAGCATTCATTGTCACCGATCATTGAAAAAAGAAGTCGTATGAAAACTTAAGGAATCTTTAGATTTGGTGGCTATAGACTCAAAGGGCACAGACAGGCTGCTGGTACAGTTTTTTTAGCTAACTAAAGTCCAACTTCCTTTGCCGAAAGAGGATGAAACGGATCAGCCGATTCAACTTAGCATTACCCGACTCGTAACTTCAAGCACAACCATCCATCTCAATCCAAAATCTCTGATCGTCTGTGATCCCTCCTCCGGTTTTGGATATATAGACAGTGCCTGCTCTCAAACCAACCAAGACAGCAGCAAGTTCCCATCGAGAACATGACGATAGATCAATATGACCAATTTCTCTAATATCTCGGGTGAATACGTGAAAAAGTGTTGCTTAGCTCAGTGAAATGGAATAAGGAAGAGAAAGTGTAGTGTGATAAGGGAAGATGCAAGTCAATTTTGAGCAAGCAAGGGCTGAGATAGATATACAAACAAGAAGAATTCACATCCTTTTTTATTTCCCTTTGCTTCTAGTAGGAGTACCAAACCAGGTATTCACTGGTTTTGCTTCTGACATAACAAGGGAAGCAGAGCTTTCCTTTTGCCTCTTTTGTGTTCTTGTCAATTGCACTTCTTGTGACACGCAATTCTGGTAGTTGTACTTCTAGCACTGCTGTCACCATATCATCTTTCTTCTTCATGCAACTTGTCCCCAAATAGTACCCCCGACGGCTACACAACTCTCTCAGCTCATTCAAAGTCTTCCATTCGCTCTCACTCTTCGGACTTTTTAGTGCCATAGGTTTTCCTAATGGGAGTGAGGAAGCAGAGCTTTCCACTCGATTCCACTGATCGAAAGATCGGGAGGGATTTTGCAATGTGAGAATGAAATATGCAAAAGAGAGTTTGTTGGTAAATGAACGGCATGGGTGTCCCAGGTTTGCCACAATTGTAGCAACCTCCTTTCTTTTTATTCTACGGTTATTTCTGAGTAATCTATTCCAACTTAGTTTGTTAAGTGTAGTTTTCCCTCATGACACTAATTGGGGTTACGAATACATTGACAGGTACAAGCACATAAAAGTTTGCTACAAGAAACCAACGTTTTCCTCCACTTTCCTATTTGAAAAAAGGAATTGCTCTATCCTTTATTTAATAGTCTCTATGATTTTCGATGAATGAGCCTGTGGTATGCTTTTTCTTCGAAAGGAGTACCAGTATATCTTACGTCAAGGTTCAGTGGAGCAACCATCCAGTGCGCGAATCTCCATACTAATCCCTAGTGTAAGTTGACTCCGATGCTAAGAATCGTCTTCCGGTTGATGATTTCTATAAAACACGTATAGATGCATCTACGTCTTTAGATGTTGTTGATGTTTGGGTCTTTCCTCATCTCACTGCAAGGAGAGCTTGGTACTAGCTGTTGGCTTTCGATTTGCAAGGAAATAGCCTTTCGGGAGTCAATTTTGGTATCCAAACAAGTACTCAGCATCTCCTAATACTTTTCTGGTAGTCCCTTCACTCAGAACATTTTGTTTTCCATAGGATACCACAAGCACCTGTTCCTTGTAGGAATACACTACCTATCTGTGATTTAAGCTCCCCTGGTTTATCACCTCTCCATCCAGCTATTCTCTCACCTTGTACATCTCCTATTCTCCCAATTCCGACTTCCTTTGGTTTTAGCTCCGACATAACCTCTCTTAGTACCCCCCACTATCTGTTTTCTATTGGTCATTATGCTGGTGATCAATATAACCTGTCGAGGACAGACTACTAGGCTGTATGTGCCACATCTGACACCAGCGCAAATGGTTAGTGAATTGATACATATTTAGCCATTCAACTTGCTAATATTGGAGTGCTTTCACTGATTGCTTCTGATGGGGAGGCACAAATGCTTCGGTTACAGCGGATAATTAGTTGTTTGACAAGACTTATAGTGCACTTTTCTTCCTACCTATTCTGGTGTTTACTTCATCATAGCTTGAAAAGAGCAGTGCTGAAAACAAGTCGTCTTCCGTAGTTCCACTATTAGGAGTCATTAGATCGAAGGCAGTGAAAATAGAGTTGGGCTCAATCAAATTAAAGTAAGACTAAAGAAATTGATCCATTAAGGCAAGAAGAGTCGGGAATGGATAGAAATAGTCAGTTTGAACTGTAGAGGAACTTCTTGTGTTTACTTCCTCTGATGTGAGATAGTGACGATTAATCGGGAGTGATCTGTGCAGGATATGGTGATATGGGAAAGAATAGGCTTGTGGCATTATTCGACCCCGGCATTGTTCTTACTTGCACAATAGTTTATCCCACACTGTGATGTGCTCATACATTAATTTCCTATTCAGGGACATAACCATGGCATTCCCTAGCTTTGTTTTGAACTCTGGTGTTGGCGATGAAGAGTTGTAGCCTTGTAGCACCCTTGGATGCACTCCATGCTCTTTCTTAATATTGCTCATAAATGGGCATGGCCAAACTATGGGGACGGTGCTAGCTCAGGTTGCTAGACATCAGCACAAGTATCTGAGGTCTTAAGTCTCAGACATGCAGCAACCTCCTCAAGGTGCAGATATAGATCTGGGATTGGGGTTGAACTTAGGCGTATTGTATTTGGTAACGAAGAGCCCCGTCATTGAAGGACAGTGTGAAAATCGGTATCTAAACAAACTATAAGGTTGTTGTAAGCAGGTGGTCACTTGAGAGGATGATTGTACACAATGATGGAGAACCTTCCTCACTTTGTTTTTCCTTTGGTCATTGAGGCTGTAAACTGGTATGTAAAGTGATTGATTATTAACTAATGATGTAGGATATGGTAAAAGTAGTGTTTGCATCAACAAGGATGATCGGTGGTACCAGCTTATAACAACATGTAGCCACCGAAGTCGCATCAGAGTCAACTTACGCCAGGGATTAGTATGGAGATTCGCACACTGGATGGTTGCTCCACTGAACCTTGACGTAAGATATATTGGTACTCCTTTCGAAGAAAAAGCATACCACAGGCTCATTCATCGAAAATCATAGAGACTATTAAATAAAGGATAGAGCAATTCCTTTTTTCAAATAGAAAAGTGGAGGAAAACATTGGTTTCTTGTAGCAAACTTTTATGTGCTTGTACCTATCAATGTATTGGTAACCCCAATTAGTGTCATGAGGGAAAACTACACTTAACAAACTAAGTTGGAATAGATTACTCAGAAATAACCGTAGAATAAAAAGAAAGGAGGTTGCTACAATTGTGGCAAACCTGGGACACCCATGTCGTTCATTTACCAACGAACTCTCTTTTGGATATTTCATTCTCACATTGCGAAATCCCTCCTGATCTTTTGATCAATGGAATCGAGTGGAAAGCTCTGCTTCCTCACTCCCATTAGGAAAACCTATGGCACTAAAAAGTCCGAAGAGTGAGAGCGAATGGAAGACTTTGAATGAGCTTCTTTTATACATTTTTCCAATAGTAATTCTAGGTACTATTGCGTGTAATGTAGGTTTAGCGGTTCTAGAGTCGTCAATGATTGGTGAACCGGCGGATCCATTTGCAACTCCTTTGGAAATATTACCTGAGTGGTACTTCTTTCCCGTATTTAAAATACTCCGTACAGTACCCAATAAGTTATTGGGCGTTCTCTTAATGGTTTATGTGCCAACAGGCGCAGTACCCTTTCTAGAGAATGTCAATAAATTCCAAAATCCATTTCGTCGCCTAGTAGCTACGACCGTTTTTTAATCGGTACTGCAGTAGCTCTTTGGTTAGGTATTGGAGCAACATTACCCATTGATAAATCCTTAACTTTAGGTCTTTTTTAGTTTAGGGATTTTTCGAGTTGATTCATTCCACCGCGAAGTCCCCTGCATGGGTATCTAGGAAATAGTTACTTCCAAGTGAATCTTCCCTGGATACCTAAAATCTATTTTATTATGATCTATTTCGCAAAAATATAGATTGTGCCAAAGATGCAAAATTGCTTTCTTTTTTCTTTTTATTCTAACTCAAAAAAGAAGAAGAGGAAAAAATTGCAATGATTTAAAGCGAGAACTTGTTCTTAGGTAAATCAATTGGGAGATGCTTCTCTAGAGTGTCCCATATCAGTTTTCCATCTTCCATACGAAAACTATTAATTCATATAAGATCTTCAGTCTTACTCAAAAGGTCCAATAGTGTATGTATATTGTTTTGAGACAATTATACGTTCTAGAAGGCAATTCTAATTGATCAATAAAAATACAATTCAATGGGATTCCTTTTTTGTTTTACTTTAGATTAGTGAATCTTTTTTGAAAGGTTAAAAGGGGTGGAGTTAACCTATTTTTATTTTCTTCGAAACTAGTGCCCTCTTCCTCTATGTGTAGAAAAGGAAGAAATAAATCAACAAATTACTTTGAAATCGGGAGAACCTATTTTGTGACTTGGTCGACATCGTGCTCTCTTTCACACACTCAAGTCACTAATGGCACAACAACAGGAACGAGTACACAATTGAATAAAAAAGGAATTCAGAATAAGGTAGCAAGATCCTTGTTCGTGGCAAATCTATGTTGTTGGCTATTGTCTTTTCGAAAGTAGTTTCTCAATTGTTATTTTCTTCTTGCTTAGGCCCCACTTCTGAAACAAGTTCAAGTCATCTAGAAAAGTATAGAATGCTTGGGACAAACATTCCAAACTCACTAGAAGGGCAGTGATGTGATCCTGTGTCAAAGTAGAGCAGTAGCGATAGTGAATTACTATTCTCATTAACAATAGGGCCTTTCTTCCGATCTTATCCAATTCGTTACGTTTTCTGATTGCACTACTTCCTTCTAATCCAACAATTTGATAACATACCGAATCCTAAAAGAATCCTTTCCTCCTACGCTATCCGACATCCGCTAACTAGATATTTACGCCCAGAGGGGGTTCGTAATAGTTGACCGACTATAAGCTTCCTCCGCGGGGAGGGCTCCTTCTTTTTGCAACTAAAACCTATCCGCTTCCTTGAGAAATTCAATACCTACTTCGGTACGATACATACGGCCTCGGCAAAGCAGAGAAGGAATAGCGATGCGATTCCTACTAGTACTAACGATTCAAACCTAGCCCCTTAGACTGTTCCTATCACCTGCCCGGGATAGCCGGTACGGTTGTAGTATTCTGAGCCCTAGCTGTTCATATGCTGTAGTTCCTCGACAAAGGCCATTGATTTCTTTTCTTTCATCAAAATCAAATGAAAGCAAAGAACCTAAGGAGATACGATTCCTACGCATTGGGAAGAAGTTGTTCGCCAAAGCACATTAGGATTGTGATAATGTCATCTCCACTTTAATACTAATAAGAGGATTAGCGCACGGTACTATCCCCTAGTCTAGGGCAAAGGTACATGAGGGGGAGTATAACACATACCCCTCATAGGCGGTGGCTAGTTTGAGAACTAATTGCTCACGGCGAGCTTGTTGGATCTTCTTATCCAATCTATCTACAAGATCGGTCAATCTAAACTTTGTCTTATATTCCTATCTCTTAGCCCCTACGAAGGCAACAGTCCAGAACGAGGAATGAGTGGAGGCGAGCCCGGATGCAGAGATAGATGGTGTAGATGTGTCTAGATAGGAACAAGGCAAGTAGGCATGAACTGGAATAGGCCTCCTTTCCTTTGAAGGAGCGGGAAGCACCGGTTCCGGCAAGAATAGGCTTGTGAAACATAGGCATAGGTATTCGCATAATAAATGGAATATGAATCTGGATAGCTAGCTAGGGAAAGTAGCACAGAAAGGAATTCAAGCATGGGCAAGGTGTGATTAACGGACTAGCGTAAAACAGGATATCCCTCCTTTTCGATTAGAGGACTAGTTCAATTAATGAATTCGAGTGAGGAAGTCACCTAGCAGCAATAAGATATTAATTGTAGCTGGCTCTAGAATATAGGATCAATCCGGCTTGGCAAGATGGGGATACCCGGAAATAGGAAAGGAAGAAGTCAATAGTAAAGGCTAATGTGTCTCACTGGGGCAGTTAGGAAAGTAAGCAGGTCATGGGATTTATTCATAGCGAAAGACGAGGACAAATGTTACTAACGTCAACTAAAAGCAATGAAATGGCGACAGGGGAAAAGCAAAGACTCTACTCACCCACTACCGGACTCTTTGACAGGCTTTCTCGAACGATGATAGACATCCTTTTCTTTTCTCATTTGAATGATGGGACAACTGTCGATGTTTTACCACCGATAGCCTGCCATGGGGGTCCCCGGGGCAGTTTATTCGGGCTTCAGCGTATGCAGAACTCGACGGTTAACGCAAGAGACAGTCGATTTATCCTGGTTCGGACCCTCGATCGTGATCGAGTAATAGTCCTACGTCCAGTCGGCGTTAGCCATTGCGTTGGATTGATTGTAAAGTGTCCTGTGTTTCTAGGAACCCTGCCCTCCTTTATATAGTCAGGAGGCCAGAGTCCTAGTCAGTTTACAATGAGAGTTCCTAGTAGGATTACAGAATAATACTACTACTAAGATTACATGGGAAGAATCCTAGTTAGACTAGATCTTCTCCCTTCCTTGCGGGGTATCCCGTGGGTCCCGCACCGACAGTAGGGATTCCCATTAAAGATACTAACCAATTGATTTATAACTTCTCTGTCTTTTTGGGTGCATTGCTCACGGCACTTGCTCATCCGATGCTCGAGGGACGGATCGTCGTCATAAAAATAAAGCTCGAGGTGTCTCTTTTCGACACCATCCTCTTTACCAAATGATTGTATGTTATGGTAAATCTGGCCATGGGCACGGAATGTGTAGACACCACAGATTCGCATGTTAGTGGTCACACGATCTAGGTGGCAGTACAAAGAAGTGAAAGAGAAGTGGCCATTGAAATATCTGATGTTTGCACGAAAGTGCCTAGCATCAGCGTCCGAGCTTGACCACAACCTCATGAGCTCTGGTGGTGTCTCAGGAGTTGAAAGATGAATTTTTCCACCCCGACAACAGAATCCGGGCGGTTCACCCTCGAATTTCTTTGCGTTGCAGTGCTCGCAGTTCGGCACCGATGGTAGCATGTGTGACTCTGACGGGACATTAGCGTAAACCCTATCATATGGATCCGGGACATTAGGCTCACTGTTCTCTTCCTCATCCATGTCGAGAATGTGCTCAACGTTGGTTCTCTCCTCGTCGTCTTCTGACAAAATGTTGATGGGTTACGCGTTGAAAGAAAGTTTATGAAAGAATATTTTGACTATTACACAATGTACCTTGTCCGACAAAAAAGTATGCCTCATCCTCTTCCTCTTCCTCCTCAAATATGACATCCTCATCACAGTCTGTGCAACACGGCCACATATATGATGAGAGAAACATAATGGCATACGAAAAAACAAAAAAGGATAAATTTAATAAAAAAAATACCATCCTCGACCATAGAGTCTGGCGTATGAGCTTGTGCACCGTTTGGAGGCATTGAAGAGGTACCGTCAACTACAGACGGTTGTGTCTGTGTACCTGTGCAATTATTAGGTGGTGGAACTGGAGTTTCCTAGGTGACACCACCTGTAGTAACAAAAGGTATGAGTTTTTAGAATAGAAGAGCGAAGGTGAAAGCACCGACAATATATACAGATCAAGGCTAATTACCGTTGTAAACCACACTCGGTTGAGTTGGGTCGTTCGAATCATTGCACTTTCCATCTGCACACCCTCTAGCACTTCTTCCAATGTTTGCTTCAAAAGTCCGATTACGATGGGATAGAAGGGCATTTCTCTCTCCAGTGGTCACTCGTTGCCTATGTATGGTCTGTGTCACAGCCACTTTAGGGGTCTGGACTTCTGGATTTTGAACTATAGTCGGCGCGACGTTAATAGGCGTGCCCTTCAATTTATGTATTTCCATCTCGTGTGAAGGCGCTTCATGCGATTGAGGTGAAGAAGGGAAAATAAATTGAGGGTTAAAGTGAGGGCTCTCCATGGCTATTGAGTCTGGATGCAAATTATTTGCTCGGTGTTCTCTCACCATCCTATTGTATTTTCTCTCGCTCTTTTTTCATTTCAACTCCTTCTCTTGTGGAGTCATTTGCAGTTTTCTTGTAGCATTTTTCTGTGCATACAAGTCACGTCGTCTCTTATTTAAAAGCGCCTTTTGTTCAGAAGACATTGCAACCCTTCGTGCTCTATCTAGCTCACGCTTATGCTCTTTTGGACACGTGACAATATTGTCGATGGAACTGGATGCATTTACAGCACCTACATATAATAGAAAAGTATGGTCTCAAATAAAATACAGAAGTGCACATATTGCAAGAACATTAATTTATTATTACATTGTCATGAACCACAATTGGGTTGCCCACTACACTTTTTCTTCTCAAATAGATAACATTAATGAAAAAAACAATGTACCTAGGTTTAGATCAGGTGATGCATCAGTCATGCCAATCATGCCACTTTGATCTATACATTTATCAGAGTATTCATCTACATATATATAATAACATGATATTAACCTTGGCCTCGGCATCATACAAACACAAGATAAAATAATTAGTATTTAGGAAAAAAACCAAAATGGTACATGTGTTATCTTTATCAATCTCCATGGGATTGTATGAGTTGTTTCGATGTAGCCAGTCACTATCTTCATAGACATCAGTGCTTTCCGTGGTCGAATCAACTCCAACTGGTACCATATGGCATTCACTATATATTAAATAAACTAAAAATGGCAACACTGAATTCAGAAAAGCAAAATCAGATTTACCTGCTTTTTTCTGATGATATCGTTCACGATGCTTTCTATTTTTTTATTTCTTTCTTCCTGAGTCATTGCCGCCAATCGTGCCTTTTCCCTTTCCCTTTTTAGCTTGGTGGCATCCGTGTTTTTCTTTGTCTGATGATACTTTTTCCTAAGTTTTTATTTTTTTTCATCCTTTTCTTCTTGAGTCATTGATGCATATCGTGCTTTTTCTCTTTCTCTTTTACGCTGTGCACGTTCATCTATTTGCACTTGTGAATTTGATGTTGTATGGTCACCTGTTTGAAAATAAGTTGATAAATATTTGCTTAATTACTATAAATAATACAAATGAATGCGTCTATGGACATGAGTATAAACAATTACCTTCATTGATGATGTTTGTCAAGTCTTCAAATGGTGCACGACCTTCGTTATTTTGTATATGTTCCATTGTGATTTCACTGAACACAAAATTAACCAATAAATTCATATTATCAAACTTGTCCATGAGAGAGTTGATAAAAAGTTCCATTGACGCTAGAAAGAGTGAAATACTCCCCCCGTCTAAAAAATGTACTTTGACTAAGTTTGTATTAGAAAATACTAATATTCATGATACAAAATAAGTACCATTAGAGACACACATGCTAAAACTATTTACTACCTGAATGGGCGCCGCCTCCTATCGTGCCCATTCAGGATCCTATTGACTACCTAAATGGTCAATTGTTTTTAGGTCCTAATATCAATTGCTAATTATGTAACACCTTGCGATGCTGATGGAAAGATGCTGTTCCTGAAATCCCATCAAGCTAAAAAGTTCCATTGACGCTACCTAATATCAACAGCATCTAGACGTAGGTTGTTCCTGAAATTAATACAACGTCTGGTCTTCCTTTTATTTGTTGAACTACATCCGAAACCCCATCAGCATCTTGCGTCATTCCTTCAGTTGTTTCTGAAATTAAGCATTCAAAATTTATATATAAGAACCTAATCTAAGCATATCAACAGAAAACTCTTTCAGCAATTGTCCAATCTACATATGACTCAAATAGCATCCCATGAGTGATGTACAAAAATAGTCCATATTATGGAGAAACAATTAGCATGTTTACAGTGTAAAAATAGCAGAGAAAGAGCAACATGGATATATTATATAAAAGCATAGTAGGTTTGATTTTGAATACCACACCGACTTTTAGTTTCCTCATTCCCCCTTGAGTATATATTCCATGCTAAAATTCAGAGGGTAATTGTGCAATCAGATGGAACATGCAGCATGAGACTAATTAATCTCCGGAGACCCTTTATGGTACTACTTGCTAAAAATCACATGTGCTTAAAATTCTCGACGCGGGTCCTTCTCCTTCTCGACGCAGGTCCATCTACGAGGACACAGCCACCAAGGTTTGCTAGCATGGAGACACATTTTGTCGAACATGTTGCCCGCGTTATATTCCCTACTTAGGTGTTCGCTTTTTCGCACAGAAGGGAGAGCAGGGAAGGGGTGGGCATACCTTGGTTGACCACCCGCGCCACCGGGATACCAGCACCGGGACGTCGTGCCACCTCACGATGGTCGGCTTTGGTGGCGCTGACGAGTTGGAAGGCGAGCCCGGTGTCCTGGCCGAGGATATGGTGGATGCTGTCGAGGAGCGACGTCTAAAAGTGGCCCAAGCTGAGCGCGTCCTTCTTCACCAGCACCACGGTGCCCCCGATCCGACCCTCCAGCACCTTGGACGCCGCGCCGCCTCACGGTGGTCGAAGGCGTGCAACACGGCCAAGCGGGGAGTCACGGAGGGGAGGGGAGCGATGCCACGATCGCAAGGGGAGCGACGAGCAGGGAGGAGACCGAGGCAGATGGAACACGTGAGCGTGAAACCAAATGAAAGGAGAAAAAAGTTGTCCCTTTTGCAAATGCAAAGAGGGGAAATAATTAAATGTAGGTAGATTTGACAAGGTTCTCAGAAATGCAAAGATATTCCTTTTGTCTTAATTCTCTTTCCTTCTGTGTTAATTCTCTTTTCTTTTGCTCGTTGCCAGGTATACTGGTGCATGCAAACATGCAATGTGTATATGGATAGCACAATAATTTTCTACTTCCCATTTTACCGTTATTCCTCTATCACATGACATGCAATATTCAATCAAGGAGATATCGTAGGATCGCAGGCGTGAGCAGACGGATGAACCAAAATAAATGTCGCACAGGAAAAAAAAAACTATCCACACTTTGTTCCAGGAGATTCTGTTGTGTCCGCCTGGTGTTAATGCGTGTTCAGACGCTACTGTAGGCCAGTCCAGTTGCGCCTGCGTGGTGTTCGTGCGTGTCCCGACCTGATTTTGGGACCTTGTGCTTTGGTGGCCCAATGTTCAACGCAAAATGAATTGCGCTGCGGTGCGAAATCATGCTTCTACCCGTCGTTTCTTTCTCGCAGGCTCCGTCGCCTCCTCCGCCCCCGCCTTTGGCACCTCCGCCGCCTAACACTGAATCCCGATTGCCGCCGCCACTGCTCCTCCAAGTTGGAAGAGGACCATACTTGTCATCGGCCTCGCCTCGCGCAATCCGCCTCCTACAGGTGTTGCCTCCCTCCACTCCTTCTGGCCATTGCCGCATCCTTGCCTTCTCCGCTCATAGCAGGGAGCCCTGCCCCCTTCTTCCCCACAGCCGATAGGGGCACCGCAAGGTCCCTAGGCACCGCAGAACCTCTGACCTCTCGACTGCGCTTTGCCGCTCGGTGGCCAGATCCGGTCTGCCAGATGTACGCTCATCAGTCTACCATCGTCGATGCGGTCGCTTTTGCTTCGCCGGTGTCGCTGCGGGTCAGACGACCATTTTCGGTGCAGTTGCCTCCTGCGCCACGCGCGATGGCTCCATGGGGGCTTCGTCGTCGGATCCAGCACAGACGTCGCCATCACCTCCTCGGTCATGCCCACTGACATGACCAGCGACAGCCGCACGGTGAGATTTCTCCTTTCTCCCCTCTTCCCTCCCCATATCCTCCACTTCCATTGGCTGGCGGAGGTCGGGGAAGGCCGCCTCTATGCGCATCAGTCTCCGTGGTGGCAAATCGGGATGGCGCGGCTGCACGCTCCGCTGTCGCATGGCCGCCTCACCGAGCTGGCCTACTTTATCTCGCTCTCTCCACCTTTCCCTTGCGTCCTTGCCCTACTCAGTGTCTTCGGAGCAGCGGTTTTCAGCGCCACCGGCCGCTGCTGAAAGAACCACGCTGGTCCATCCCCCGATCCCCGACAGCACCAAGGCCATCTTCGCGTCTAGGACGCCTCCAGCCTGTGCTGGTAAGGGCCCTCCTCACGTAATTCCAGCCTTTCATTTGAGGAGAGGTCCCTGTAGTCCCTGATGCGTTATATTCTCTTTAATTGTTGCTTTGCTTTTCTTCTTCCCCAAATTATTGCTGCGGTACACAAGGATTTGAGACTGTTGCTTGCTGCCCATGTGACTTGCTGTCTGCGATCATAAATCAATAAATGTCCTCACCCCAGTATCCATTCCTATTAGCATGTTTCAATTTCAGTTTGGTGATTAGATATATTAGGGTTCAGTGTCATTATCACTTTTATGATTTACCTTCATAGTTTCAGGTTGAAGCCCTACCCTTTGATCCAAAGACAAGCCATGTTCGCTTGGGCTTGTTCGGCTTATAAGCCGTACTTTTTCAGCCAACGAACAATATTTTTCTCTCACACTAAATCAGCCAACAGTAGTTTCAGCCATGGCTTATCAGCCAAACAAGCCCAAACGAACAGGGCGCCAGGACCTTCATGAATTAATCTACACTGCTATACTATTAATTAGGCCAAGCTCATGGTACTGATCCACTGCTGCGCTACCCCTCCAGTCATTACTCAACTACTTACAATTGTTAAAGTAGGGCTCACACCTTTATTTCTACTGAGATGTTATAAATCCTAGGTAGCCAAGAGTGTTAATTGTTCCTACTGACACATGATAGCAATTCAAGGTTGCTGAGAGTTGGAAATTTATCTGTCCCTTTTAGTCATGGTCCATGTCTTACGAGTAACTGCCAAATTGATTTATGTCAAGAATAAATGATTATCATACACTATTTGTTTCCATCTTTTGTTTTATTATACTATTTCTTGCAATTGTGATATGGTCAGGGGCTCAATGCTCAAACAACTACACACATTTCCATCACATGCGTATTGAGGTTTCTGAATGCATTTGTATGCTTTCTGGATCAGGTACATCACCTGAGTATCCATGTTTTTTTTAGTTAATGCTACTGACATCCTCTTTCACGCATTGGCAGTTAAACCGGCTTATCAGCCATTATAAGCCGGCTCTGTTCGGCTGGCTATTATAAGCCGGCTTATCAGCCATGGTACAGTATTTTTCTCTCCCAACAAATCAGTCGTACAAATCAGTACAAGCGGCTTATAGACCAGCCGAACAGAGCCTTAACTATGCGGCACCATGGAAATCGAGGCTTTCCACCTATGCAGCACGGATACTGATACGCTTATCGGTATCGGAAGGATACGGCAATTTCTCAAAAAACATACGTTTTACTATTTTTAATAAAAATAAATAATAATGCAAATTAAAAATGTGGCCGGTGGATCCTATGCTAGGACTAGCTAACAAGCAGTCTAGCACTAGCACTTGCGCCAACACTGTTGAAATTTGGAGAGGCCATCTACTGGATGCAACCGACAAGTGCTGAAGTAGAGTTAGAGTACATCAACAATGAAAAGGGAGTGTACTCATGGCCCATGGGAGATCGGCGGAAGCTAGCTTTGCTGCTTAGTGCTGAATCGTGCTCTCCCCTGCATCTCTCCTCTACATTGCGGGAGCTAGCCGCGTCCGTAGCAGACTGGTGGGTGCTTCCTGGCGTGACGACCTGGAGGACGAGAGGTCGATTGAGGCTTGTTGCCGGCGGCTGGCTGCGGTGGCGCATCTCTTGCGCGGGAGGCGGCGCGAGGGGGGGGGGGGGGGGGGTGCACAGGATGCGGCGCGAGGGGGTGGGAGCTGATCACCGACGACTGGCGAGCTGCGGCACATCTCCTGCACGGGAGGCGACGCGAAGGGGCGGGGGCTCATCGCCGGCGGCCAGCGAGCGGTGGCGCATCTCCTACGCGGGAGGCGGCGCGCGTGTGCAGCCATGCGAGGCGGCGCCGTGTCAGGACTAGGGTGTCGCAACAGGGGAGATAAAGGTAGCCTTGGCTTCTTGTTGGGCTGGGCCGTATCCCACAGGCCTGATACGTATCAGGTCACGTACTCAATATTCCAAAAATTAAATAAAAATAGGATACTCGAATGATACGTATCCCAGCCGTATCTGGTGCGTATCCGTATCGTATCGGATACGTATCCGATACGCGATACAACATCTTCTTCACGTATCCGTGCTACAGAGCTTTCCACAAATTATCTAATAAGGCTCTGCCAACAATTTCACTTAACCTTCCAGACTTGAGGTAGTCTCCTCAACCTTTCAATTTGTTGATTTAATTTTTCTTTTTGCTTATTTGTGCCCTATCTTTTTTGCTTCCAAATATGTATGACATGGCAATTACTATGCTAATATAACTAAGGAGACACACTATGATTCTTTTTTAGAATTGCTTCAAAAATACGTTTTTTTTTCTATTTTACCTTCTGTATACTCATGCCAACTGAACAATGTCAATATATTTTTTTACCAAATGAAATAGTATGGATGGCTAGGTTTACCAAATTTATTTACAGTCCTAGAAAGGAAACTGCTGATTTCTTTTTGCCTTTGGCATTTTCAGCTTCCATACCATGTCAGCACCAGAATTGGATTCAGACAAATGTTCTTCCTCCTTTGTCTCTGTTTACTCAACCTTAATTGTCGATCAAATCATATGTAGCTGATTTAGAAGACAATAGGAACAAATTTTCCATCTGTTCCATCCATCAGGTTCAGATACATCAAACCTTTTTCTCTTTCTGCACGGAGCATTTGATTGTTAGTTCAAAGAAGCTATCTGTGTTAGCTAATTTGTACTGCAGTTATTTGGATACAGTTAATAATCGTAATAATACACCATTGGTCTGCGTGCTTCATCAGCATCAAACTGGAAGTGACAGCGAAACATCGTACTATGTACGTGTTCTCCTGAAAAAAGCAGCTCGACTTACTAACGTTATCTAATTATGAAACATCGGAAAAAAGCAGCTGCATTACTTACTGTATCATGTTATCTAACTATGAAACTATGTTATATAAATATACAAAAAGATCAGATTTAGAAAAGCCTTTTTCTTTCTTTACTGAATTGCCCTTCCATGCAAATGGCATCAGGATCTTTTGAGGATGCGGCCATATCAACATACAGATTGCCAGGGCAAGCACTAGGCAACTGCATCATGTCTACAATTACCAAACCGACACAAGGTATTAAAAAAAGAAAACCATCTAATTTACCTTACCCATTATTTTTTTCCATTGCTCATTTCATAGCATGACATGGCAGTCCAATATTTTTTTTTCCATTGCTCATTTCGTAGTATGACATGCCAGTCCAAGAGAAACAACTGTAATTACCTTTATCAAACCAGGATGCTGAAGCCTTCCATCCTAAACGCTATTTGACCAAGGCGCACCCCTGCTTCTTGGTCAGTGTTGTCTGGGTCAAGTACAAGTACAAGGTGATAGTAGTCATTAAATTTTGCTGATCAGATGTTATAACTTTATTCTTTCCCATATTTTTGTGTCCTAGCAAAATGGTAGTAATAAATTAGAACTACAGAGGAATGACAAATCCATGCTTCTAATGCATCTTCCTGTATTTGTTAAGATGCAACTAATAAGGTAATTAATAACCATATGTCTCCATTTGGATTTGGATAAACTCATATGTGGCTGTCTTTAAATTGTGGAATCATTTCCCGGATGTGTGAAAGTTTTCCATTCACTTCATTTTGTTATGTTACTAGGTGTCTATGTTTGTTATTACGCCCCTATTCAACATATATGACAAAAGGTCTCACATTTCTTGCAGATTTTAGTCAGCCGTTTATTTGCTGGCTAGCGGCATGTCAGGTTTCTGCATCGAGATAGTCTGTAACGGATCCATTTTTACATCAAATGGAAGTACTAATGTATGAGGAAACAACCATTCCCAGTGTATTGCCCCCTTTAGGCCTTCTCTTAATATTTGAGTTTTCATAAATTCAGAGTTGTAGTACCTGCCATATACGAGAGAAGACAAGGCTTATGTTCATAAAATGCAAATTGAAGTTGCCCACTGTTGCGTTATGCTCATGCTATGAAGCTTAGTGCCTAAGGATAGCTAATTAAACAAATATATATAGGCATATGCTTCACGAACGGGCGCAGCGGAGCGCGCCTATCTTCCTAGTAAGAGATTTGGATGCACGGGCGGAGCTACGTTGGGGCCAAGCTGTAGCCTGCTATGTCTTGCCTGACGTTTGGAAGTCTCCGCTCATCCCTCTCCCTGGCTGCCTTCCGTGACTCCACATCTAGTCCATAGGTCTGCAGGACTGCGGCCCAGACAGATGGTGACAGCAGGCGTGCTCCCAGCCTTGCTTTGTCTCTGCGCGTATAACATAGGAGTACAGCCTACAGCTACTACTACTACTACTTTTGTGTTCTCATTGGATCCTTTAATTCTTTTTTACTTTCAAACTCATTAATGTGTATAAAATATGTAGGATATTTTTAGTTCTGTATGTTACATGTATTTTAGTGTATATATGTATACATATATGATACATTAATCTAATATTGTGATTCGCCACAGCAAAACAGACCACCAAAGTCATGAAATATCAGTAGTTGGATCAGGCACATCATCTCGCTGTGATTTCTTCCGCACAGAGATCATGAGTGTTTGTTCGACAATTCTGGACCAATTAAATTAATGTGCCTTTAGTATGTAATATATACTTTGATGCACCCCGTTCGCGTGCCCTTAAATCCGGCTTGATCTGCTTCTTTTTTCATCCGGAATAGTGTTTTTCTTTCACAAATTCCTCCAACATTCGTCCAAACCATCCAAATTCCTCCAGAATTCCTCCAGCCGAACACCCCCGCAGAGTTGAGCTGGTAACGTGACCTCTTCTCTTGTAGCATAATCTGTTCATATCACTCTATGTTGTCACTCTGCGTTGAAATGCACATGCCTTAGCAAACTGTCTCTATGCATTAAATGCAGCCATTGCACCAGGTATTTTCCTGTTCGCTTGAACTTGGCTTATCAGGTATGGTACAATATTTTTCTCTCACAACAAAACAGTATCAGACGGCTTATCAGTCGCATAAACCATCGGCAAACAGCAGACTCGTTCCGATGGAGGAGGAGCTCCCAGCCATAGAACCCGCCCCTTTCCAATAAAAAAAAAATCGATCAGCTCTAACACTGCAAGCCTCTCTTTTTTTCCTGTGCGTGGGTCCGGCTATGTAGCCGGGTCTGGTTCCATACACTGCGAGCTAAACGCTAGGACAAGTCATGTCATTTGTGGGACCCACAATAGGACCGCCCCGTTTCACCACACTGCGGACGCTCTAAAGTAGTACATACACTGGGAAGAAGTAACACAGGCGGCAGAATGAAAAACAATAGTTTCAAATCGTTGCATTGTGCAAACAGAGAAAGATAAGCAGTGTTTTCCTTCTCCCTTCTGAAATATGGAATTTCACAAGTACCAAAAGAAATTTACATACACTGCTTGTTCTGAGGAGTTCACTTCTAACAAGATGTGTCAATTATACAAGTATAAACGCTCCAACATGCCCCGGTGGAGTGTAACGGGTGCAGTTCAGTAAACTCCTTCACGGTATCAGGTAGCAAAGAAATCTACATCATCTCGCTTGAATACAAGATGGACGAAACTAGTGAGTAGTAACTGAGGCATTTCTGATTTTCTTCATGGCAAAGCAGAGCAGAGTCCGAGGATGCTTCACCCGCTCAGCTTATAGGATCCAGTTCAGAGGATCCTATGGGGGCTTCCGGAGCGATCTCATTGGAAAGCCCATGCTGAAAACAAGTGCAAAGTGTTCGCCTGCATCCTGGTAAGAGAAAAAATCCTTACGGCGGATAACCTGCAAAAGAGAGGTTGGCCACATCATGAACACTGCGCATTGTGCAATGGACCCCTTGAAACAGGACTGCACTTATCCTTACTTTGCCCTTTCGCCGAGGAAGTGTGGAGCCGGATTCTATCTTGGGAATCTTGGGAGCACTTCGATGGACAATTGATCCGGACAACTCAGGAACCGCTCCAATTCAGGTCATGGTGGGAGGAGGGCAGGAGGCCGAAACTAAGATAGTCGAGGAAGAAGAAGACGCTTCAATGGATTGGTGATCTTCACATTATGGAATTTATGGAAAGAGAGGAATAGAAGAATCTTCAACAATGCTCATGAATCGGCACTGCAGGTGGCTTCAAAGATCAAAGAGGACATAGAGCAAAGGAAAAGGGCATTAACTTGGAGGGTGTAATTCTCAGGGGCAATCTGTAATCCAATTGCACTCTCTGGCATTTCTTTTTTTCTGAGGTGGGCCGAGCCCCCTTGCTCTGTACATAAACCTCTTTTTCCTCTCTTAATTGAAAGGCAGAGCTCCGGCCATTGCATTAAAAAAAAGCTCGAGGATGCTTCATAGCTTTTGAATTGGTCACTTGGTATATCAGCTTCTGGATTTCTCTCCACAGGTACAGGTCTAGAAGACTAGAAGCGTCAAAATATCCCAACACCAACAGATTGCTTATTACGCCGCATGGCACTCAAGTTCTTCATCTACTTTCAAACATGCATTTCATTTTATCTTGACTTTATGGTCATGGAAGACTGCGATTGCAATGGACCTGCAATAATATGCAAGCATTCAAAACTATGCCACAATTCAAATTGTTCAAGAAATGGAGAAAAATAGAGGTTCCATTTCTTTTTCCTTTCTGCCATATCTCTATTAGCAGCAGTGTAATTACTAAAGCAATTCAATTTCAGATTTGAACTTCTTAATATCTTTTTTCCCTAAACATGATGACTCCTCAAATACTTTTTAATTATGTAGTAGTAGCAACAGACCATGCTGTTTATCCAAGTTAATTTTAGGTGCTCAGAATTTCCTCTGGCTTGCAATAAATAGCGCATAATTGAATGTGAAGAACAGAAGTACTCTCCAGCAGAAATTTTACCAAGGAAAATTACAAAGCGTTCTTGCATTACTTTAGGAGTTGTGTCATCTCTGTACATGTACCTTACATCAGTAGAGACGGGCTCAAAATGAAACTCTGTAGCTTGTGAGACACCTTGCAATATAATCTGACCAAGTCAATGATAAGCCATGATAGCTCATCAAATAGCAGTGAGCAGATGATCCATTCTTCTGCGCACCTCCATACCAAAGTGAGTCATCACGTATGGGCCTGCCCTACCTGAAATCAGAATTCAAGTTAGCACACTCACATGTACATAAGTTGCACATTTTTCAGGCGGTGAGCAGGTCATTGTCTTAGGATAAAGAAAGGAAGAAGTAAATTACAGGAATACCTTTAAGCATGCTTTGCTCACTGGCAACCAGTTGACGATGTTGAAATGTGTGCTTCACAACAATGGTGCTGGCAACATGTAGTGAGCATGTCCCTTGATGAATGTATGTGTAGTACGAATTTTGTCAACAACAGGTAAGACTGTACGCAAGCGCAGAAGCCCAGGGCATACTGTACAAGCAAAACTACAAGGGAGCATGCACCTGAAACATTTGCAAAGAATCAAAAGGAATCAGTAAATAAGTTCTCCTGTGAATTTACCCAAGGGAAAGGGAGCTCATGGCTGGAGATAACTATAGGCTAACAAACTCACCAGATGAAGGGCTAGCAGGCAGGTCCCTCATCGAACCCAAACTGTAGATGAGGGATGTGGCTGGTGAGATGCGAGTCCTCCCCAGTTCCTCTCTTGCAGCGCCTCTCCAGTTCAGGGCAGCCGGTGATCTTCAATTTCTGCAGAGCAGGGAGGCCTTGTATCCACTCTGGCAAAGACGTGAGGCCCTGGCAGTGTGAGATCTCAAGCTCCTCAAGGGTGGTGAGGCGGCACATCGACTTGGGAAGGAAAGTGAGGCCCTGCAAACTGGCAATGCCAAATTTGCAGTAGAGAGCAGAGTTCCCCCAGGCTTTCAGGCAATTGGTGAAGTTCATCGCAGCGTTCTATTCGGAGCTCCTGAAGGGAAGCCAAGTGACCAATTATTTGAAGGTCCCTCAGGCTATGGCAGCTCCGGATGGTCATCTTTTGCAGCAAACGGAGTTCCCCTAGCCACTCAGGCAGCATGCAGATAGCAGAGCAGAAGTTAATAAAAAGAGACCGGAGGGATGTGAGGCTCCTCATGCTGTCTGGCAGCTCAGTTAGGCCACCACACTGGTAAATCTTCAAGGACTCAAGTGCTGTCATGCGTTGTAATAGCTCCCATTCATGTTTAGATCCTGATCCAGGTGCTGCTGTTGGTGACGATGAGGAAGCTGCCATACCCCATAGCTCAAGCTTGTTCAATTGGCTAAAACTGCAAGAGGGTGGGAGACTGGAGGATGAAGAGGGCCCTTCGCCTTGGCCCTGTCCTGGCAATAGTAGCAGTTGATCATTGCTCCTCTTCAACACCAAATGCTCTAGCGAAGACAGGAAGCATGACTTCAGCATCAATTTAGGACATTCCTCAATATGTAGATCTGAGAGGTATTTACCAATTTTTATTCTTCCCCCATCCCCATCAGGCAAAGTCTCGTCTGCCATCCGTACCTCTCCCAAACTACGTAGTCCCTCCATTCTTAGCTTCACCAGCTGAAGGAAATGGGCCTCCGCTTATGCTTCTAAGCAAAGGCATCCATTGCAGCTTAAGCTCCTCCAAGCAAGGCAACTCCATGAGACCTTCCAGATTGTTCAAGTTTTGGAAGCCATATAGCGTCATCACAGTCAATAATGGAAACTGAGGACGCCCCTGTACTCCGCCACCAACTTGATTCAGCATCCACCGTGTGCATCGCACACCTGCATACTCACTAATGTAAAGCTCTTTTATCTCTGGTGGTGGTTGCAGAGCATCAAATATAGCTTCTACGTTCCTCTCCTTGCCTGCGTCATTTCTCCCCCAATGTAGCTGTAACCTCTGCAAGTTTGTCTTCTCTTTCAAGCATGCGTTGTGTGCATCATCCAGGTTCATCACACTCACACATGCAATGCCTCTGATACTTAGGTCCCCAGTGATCATCCTAATATTCCCAAGCTCTGTTATTCTCGCAGATTTTTCACCCTCTGCCACAACAAATGTACTCAGAATTTGTATTTGGTTAAGCTTCCCAATGCCTGTTGGCATTATTCTCAACTTATTACATCCTTTTAGGTTCAATACTTCAAGTTTCTCCAGGTTCTCAATACCTTCGGGCAACTCTACTAGCTCACGACACCACTGAAGGTCCAAACACTCTAGATTTTTTAGTAATATGATACTTGGTGGTAGCCTCTTAATTTTTGTATGACTTATTCTCAGTACTATTAACCTTTTATTTGTACCAGTAAATTCTGGCAACACTTCAAATTCAATGCAACCACTAAGGTCCATGTTTGAAATCATGTGGCAACTGCTAACAGAACCTGGTAAACTCTTAAGCCGTTTACAACATGAAAGGTTGAGCGTTCTTAACTTCTTGAGGTTACCAATGGATTTAGGCAAATTGAGAATATCACCATTTGTTAATTGAAGAGCTTCAAGGCTCCAAATATCTGAGATAGCTTCAGGGAGCATTTCACATTTTAAACCAGAAATCTCAAGATACTTCAGATTTTTTGCCTGAAATATGGTTGTGGGTACTGATTCTGCATATTTCACAGTGATACTACGCAAGTGCTTTGCATTTTGCAAAGCCCTTCCAAACTTGAAATAATCACCATCTGCAACATACACTGCGCGCTCTTCTTTAAAAAGATTCTCAGACAGAAGATTTCGTGGTTGTTCAGTTATAGAAAAGTATCTGTAGCTCTTGGTGGAACTGGTTGCTACCTTTGGCACAAGAGGTAAAATTTCCTCATCCATGATGGCCAGGGCAAGATCATGAATCAGATCATGCATGGTGTATGTCACTCTTCCATATCCTTCATACACTTCTTGTAGAAAAGACATTTGCAGAAGAGAATCAAAGCACCTCTGCCCAATATGCTCCAAGTATTCAACACCGTTCTCTGGAGTGATCATATCATGAGCAATCCATAGGTCAATCAATTTTTCTTTATCAATTTTGTAACCTTTAGGAAACACTGAACATATTGCGAAACACTGCTTCAAATGAAAAGACATATTGAAATAGCTCAAAATCAAACTTTCCAATACAATATGTCTTCTGTCCTCAGCATCGAAATAGTCACCATCTCTTCTGGCATGCCACTCTTCTATCTGTAACTATTTGTTATTACACTGAAGTCGGCTCTTTGCCTCACAATTGCAGAAAATTTATTCTTGATTGCCTTCACCTTGTTTTGAAATATCAATGATTTTGGTATTGTGCACATATATTTGGACATAATACCAGACGCGTCATGTTTCTGAACCTTAAGTTGGAGCTCATCAACAAAACTATCAGCAGCATAAGCAACATCTTTCAACTTTGTAAGCCAACTCCCCGGAGCTTTATCTCCAACAGTTTCCAGCCAATTGTTGGCCTCCTCAACAAGATAATGAAGCTCCTGGAGATCCCTCGTTGCACCCACTATAGAGCTGTATTGACTATTTAGCAGCGGAGCTAACTTGTTCCCCACAAACTTCAATATTCCTGACACTACGGCAGCTTCCATGAGGCCCATTTTTTTTAGAGCTTATGTATCACCAGCCCCTAAAAACTGATTTGAAAATAACCTGTTACAACAAAAATAAAAATAAAAATGAGCAAGTGCTAAAATATGGATATTGTGTCACAGGTTGCAAATGGCTGAGTCCTGTAGTGTTGTCGCCCGTGATTATTTCATCCTTATTTTGCTGATCTCAAGTATGAATAATGCAGACCAAGATCTGACAAGGGTGCATGAAACAGAGGTCGATGATATTGATATCTGACCTGGGAAAATGGGTATGCAGGTGTTCCCGTTTGGCTTTTGTATTTTGCACTGCGTCTTTGCAAACAAAATCTCTGTAGCAACCCTGCTGATAAAAATCACCAGGAACCAATATAAGCAACATATATGGGAGGTACTAAAGTACATGGAGGAATTAACGCACTAATTAATAATAACGAGAGGGTTAGTATACCACAGCCTCTAGCACAGAATAATTAATAGTGATCTTGTATGCAATTATAATCCATGACTTATGAACATTCAGGTCGGAGGCACAGAACCTGAAAAAAGGGGCAAAAATAAAGGTCACTATGGAAGGACTTATCTGCCAAAGCCAAAACTGTTGATGTCGGAGAAGAAATGGACTAAGTACCAGGAAAAGAAACGAAACAGATGCCTTTTAGATTGTCCTCAGTCGAAAAGAGTAAAATACCTGGAGCTCAGATCTGTTCTTTTGAGTGTGCCATCTTCATTCTCCAAACGAGTTCCTCCTTTTCTCCTATGCAAATCAGAGGCCTGGGGTCTGCATAAGGCAGGGGAAACTTATTTTGAGCCTAGATCTAGTTTAGCCTATATGGTCAACCAGGGAACTGTGCCCTTCTGGAGTTAGGATGACCACGATGGGGAGCACCAAGGAGGCAAAGACTCTTATCCGGAATCTGTGAAGATGTAGCAATGCAAAGCACCACTATCCTACCACTGAAATTTTATACACTGATGGATATACATACTGAATTATTATTGTGATTCATAAATCATCTGCGTTACTCTGTTAATGGAAATGGGGAAAGCCTCGATTCAAAAAAAAAAATCATCTGCATCACTGAATCTATCAATGGAGTATGTGGTACTCTCCCACAATCTCATCACGGAAATTTTAGTCCGTAGATATTCCCATATCCTGTCCAGATCACAGAACCAGCCCAAAAGTAGCAAGCACTGACTCTCCTACATACTGCTAATATTTGAGTCACTCACAGCCACAGCCCACAGGTAGCAAAAACCAACATTCTGAACTAGAAAAAGGCATAGGCGAATAGTATGGGCTTCCTTTCAGTAGTCTTCTTGTCGTTGTTATACCAATAATATAGAGATTGCTACTAATTAGTTCATGACTAATCAAATTAGATCTACTCCAACATAGTATACATATTTTACGATTCACTGAGCTAGTTGGTTCGATGAAATCAGGATGGACCGTGGAATGAAAAAAAAAACAAGCTCAAGAAAATAACATTTTTCAGCGAGTCAGACTCACAGCAAGCGAAACAATAAGCAGCCAGATCGGCACAAGACGAGAGAAGAGAGCGGATGACGAGCAAGGGACGCACCCGTGCAACGAAAGATCCAGATCCACGCATCTGATGGTAGTCGCCGGCGCCGGAGTGGGGCAGTACAGTGGAAGGTACGGGGCGATGTAGGTTGCCTAGTCCATTTCAGCTTTCGCTGGTTTTTTGGTTCGACAGGCGTAGACCTTGGAGTCACTCAAGGTAATCGTAAAATTTCATAAACCCCCTCCGAAGTCTCTCCCTCTCCAAAAGCGCATTAAACCCCTCCGAAGTTTTCTTCTCCTTTGAACTTTGAACAGGGGCCATAGGAGTAATTTGTACCGAATACTCACTCCGTCCCGATAGTTCCTGCTGGTTAAATTTTCTTAAATCTCCTGCAATTAAAATGAACAAAGTGTGTATATTTTTTATTGCGATATTTATTTTAGTTCGTCCGTCTGCCCACGTCTGCGATCCCACGATATCTCCTTGATTGAATATTGCATGTCATGTGATATAGGAATCACGGCAAAATAGGAAGTGAAAAATTATTGTGCTATCCATATACACATTCGGCCTGTTCGCTGGTTGGTTTCTGGGCTGGTTTGGGCTTGCTGGTGCTGGTTTATTATGAGAGGAAAACACTGTTGGCTGGCTGATTTGGGCTGGCTGAAAGCAACAAGCGAACAGGCTGATTGCATGTTTGCATGCACCAGCATACATGGCAACGAAAAAAGGAAAGAGAATTAACACAGAAGGAAAGAGAATTAAGACAAAAGTAACCTCTTTGCATTTCTGACAACCTTGCCAAATCTGCCTACATTTAATTACTCCTCATCTTTGCATTTGCAAAAGGGACAACTTTTTCCTCATTTCATTTGGTTTCACGCTCACGTGTTCCATCTGCCTTGGTCTCCTCCCTACTTGTCGCTCCCCTTGCGATCGCGGCATCGCTCCCCTCCCCTCCGTGACTCCCCGCTTGGCCGTGCTGCACGCCTTCGACCACCGTGAGGCGGCGCGGCGTCCACGGTGCTGGAGGGCCAGATCGGGGGCACCGTGGTGCTGGTGAAGGTGGCACAACGTCCCGGTGCTGGAGGCGACGCACGCGTCCTTGCGCGGCATCCCGACGACGTAGGTGGTCAACCAGGGTATGCTCACCCCTTCCCAGCTCTCCCTTCTGTGCGAAAAAACGGACACCTAAGTGGGGAATGTAACGCGGGCAACATGTTCGACAAAATGTGTCTCCATGCTAGCAAATCTTGGTGGTTGTGTCCTCGTAGATGCACCTGCGTCGAGAAGGAGAATGACCTACGTCGAGAATTTTTAGCTCATGTGATTTTTAGCAAGTAGTACTATAAAAGGGTCTCCGGAGATTAATCAGTCTCATGCTGCATGTTCCATCTGATTGCACAATTACCCTCTGGATTTTAGCATGGAATATATACTCAAGGGGAGAATGAGGAAACTGAAAGTCGGTGTGGGATTCAAAATCAAACCTACTATGCTTTTATATAATATATCCATACTGCTTTTTCTCTGCCATTTTTACACTGTAAAAATGCTAATTGTTTCTCCATAATATGGACTGTTTTTGTACATCACTCATGTGATGTTCTTTGAGTTGTATGTAGATTGGACAATTGCTAAAAGAGTCTGATAAATAATCTGGACATCAGAATACCACTTCATCATTGTCAAAATTTATTTCGTTACTGGCTCCTTGGTTAAATCTGCTAAGGTTAGCATTTGTTCAAGTTGACTGTCATGAAGATATTTATAGTTTCCTGATAATCAATTTTTCATGCCTAGCTACGGGTTACAAGAACGCTAAGTCTGTGAACATGCTTTGTTGTTTTGTCAAATCAGCCTTTCTAATTGTCAGTTTTGCTGAAAAATTTATGGTCACCTAATATTAAAAAACAGAAAATATGTAAAATTGACTACTTGTGGAACGTCCTACTTGACCCATCCTCTAACCCTTCTCCATCAGGAATCTGAATGACAAAACATGAGTTTACTCCTGCTTTTATTACTTGGTGTATGCCATCATGGGTATTCATCGATTCTCCAGTTTGGTTGCTGCGATGATTCATATCAATTTTAGATAGCTGCACTGTCAGGTTTAGTGTATGCTATCACGACTATCTATGTATTCTCCAGTTTGGGTGCTATGAAGATTCATCGTATCTGCAACCAGTAATTCAGTGCACTTGGAAATTCTTGTGTTTTTCTTTTCCAATTAGCCATTCACAACTAGACCTGAGATGAAAAGATGCAAAAAATAATTCAGTTATTGTTGGGCTTTTTTTGCTTCATAGTGTCTGTTTCTGTTGATATGCTTAGATTAGGTTCTTATATATAAATTTTGAATGCTTAATTTCAGGAACAACTGAAGGAATGACGCAAGATGCTGATGGGGTTTCGGATGCAGTTCAATAAATAAAAGGAAGACCAAACGTTGTATTAATTTCAGGAACAACCTACGTCTAGATGTTGTTGATATTAGGTAGCGTCAATGGAACTTTTTAGCTTGATGGGATTTCATGAACATCTTTCCATCAACATCACAAGGTGTTACATAATTAGCAATTGATATTAGAACCTAAAAACAATTGATCATTCAGGTAGTCAATAGGATCCTGAATGGGCACGATAGGAGGTGGCGCCCATTCAGGTAGTAAATAGTTTTAGCATGTGTGTCTCTAATGATACTTATTTTGTATCATGAATATTAATATTTTCTAATACAAACTTAGTCAAAGTACATTTTTTTAGACGGAGGGAGTATTTCACTCTTTCTAGCGTCAATGGAACTTTTTATCAACTCTCTCATGGATAAGTTTGATAATACGAATTTATTGGTTAATTTTGTGTTCAGTGAAATCACAATGGAACATATGCAAAATAATGAAGGTCGTGCACCATTTGAAGACTTGACAAACATCATCAATGGAGGTAATTATTTATACTCATGTTCATATATGCATTCACTTGTATTATTTATGGTAATTAAGCAAATATTTATCAACTTATTTTCTAACAGGTAACCATACAACATCAAATTCATAAGCGCAAATAGATGAACGTGCGCAGCGTAAAAGAGAAAGAGAAAATTTAATACAAATTGTTTTTTTCATTAATGTTATCTATTTGAGAAGAAAAAGTGTAGTGGGCAACCCAATTGTGGTTCATGAAAATGTAATAATAAATTAATATTCTTGCAATATATGCCCTTATGTATTTTATTTGAGACCGTACTTTTCTATTATATATAGGTGCTGTAAATGCATCCTGTTCCATCGACAAATTGTCACGTGTCCAAAAGAACGTAAGCGTGAGCTAGATAGAGCACGAAGGGCTGCAATGTCTTCTGAACAAAAGGCGCTTTTAAATAAGAGACGACGTGACTTGTATGCACGGAAAAATGCTACAAGAAAACTGCAAATGACTCCACAAGAGAAGGAGTTGAAACGAAAAGAGAGCCAGAAAAAATACAATAGGATGGTGAGAAAACACCGAGCAAACAATTTGCATCCAGACTCAATAGCCATGGAGAGCCCTCACTTTAACCCTCAGTTTATTTTTCCTTCTTCACCTCAATCGCATGAAGCGCCTTCACACGAGATAGAAATACGCGAATTGAGGGGCACGTCTATTAACGTCGCGCCGACTGTAGTTCAAAATCCAGAAGTCTAGACCCCTGAAGTGGCTGCGACACAGACCATACATAGACAATGAGTGACCACTGGAGAGAGAAATGCCCTTCTATCCTGTCGCAATCAGGCTTAATGCGATTTAAAAAAATATCCACGCTTTGTTCTTTTTAGTTGTAGGAGATTTAAGAAAATTAATCAGCAGGAACTATCGGGACGGAGTGAGTATTCGGTACAAATTACTCCTATGGACCCTGTTCAAAGTTCAAAGGAGAAGAAAACTTTGGAGGGGTTTAATGCGCTTTTGGAGAGGGAGTGACTTCCGAGGGGGTTTATGAAATTTTACGATTACCTTGACTGACTCCAAGGTCTACGCCTGTCGAACCAAAAACCAGCGAAAGCTGAAATGGACTAGGCAACCTACATCGCCCCCGTACCTTCCACTGTACTGCCCCGCTCCGGCGCCGGCGACTACCATCAGATGCCTGGATCTGGATCTTTCGTTGCACGGGTGCGTCCCTTGCTCGTCATCCGCTCTCTTATCTCGTCTTGTGCCGATCTGGCAGCTTATTGTTTCGCTTGCTGTGAGTCTGTGACTCGCTGAAAAATGTTATTTTCTTGAGCTTGATTTTTTTTCATTCCACGGTCCATCCTGATTTCATCGAACCAACTAGCTCAGTGAATCGTAAAATATGTATACTATCGGTCTGTTCGCTGGTTGGTTTCTGGGCTGATTTGGGCTGGCTGGTGCTGGTGTGGTGAGAGAAAAACACTGTTGCCTAGCTGATTTGAGCTGGCTGAAACCAACAAGCGAACGGGCTGTATGTTGGAGTAGATCTAATTTGATTAGTCATGAACTAATTAGTAGTAATCTCTATATTATTGGTATAACAACGACAAGAAGACTACTGAAAGGAAGCCCATACTATTCGCCTATGCCTTTTTCTAGTTCAGAATGTTGGTTTTTGCTACCTGTGGGCTGTGGCTGTGAGTGACTCAAATATTAGCAGTATGTAGGAGAGTCAGTGCTTGCTACTTTTGGGCTGGTTCTGTGATCTGGACAGGATATGGGAATATCTACGGACTAAAATTTCCGTGATGAGATTGTGGGAGAGTACCACATTCTCCATTGATAGATTCAGTGATGCAGATGGTTTTTTTTTTTTTGAATCGAGGCTTTCCCCATTTCCATTAACAGAGTAACGCAGATGATTTATGAATCACAATAATAATTCAGTATGTATATCCATCAGTGTATAAAATTTCAGTGGTAGGATAGTGGTGCTTTGCATTGCTACATCTTCACAGATTCCGGATAAGAGACGATTTGTTGTCTGTAGCAATTTTTCTGGTTATGTTGCTCGATTTGAGTTCATATTGGTCTGGTTATTTGCATGTTTTTTATTCATTCAATGTGTACTGTGACCAGAAAATGGACCTGAAGTCCTGAACTGTCAACTGCTCTGCACTTGATCTGAACGGCCGCTGGTCTCTGCTTGGTCTGAACTACCAGTCGACTTATACTTTCCTGCACTTGCAACAGTGCCATATCTTTGCTCCAGAGAGATATTGTTGTGGTTAAGAACATAGAGAAGATGGAGTTGGTTGTAGGTGCTTCACAAGCCACCATGAAGTCTCTCCTGGGAAAGCTGGGCGGCCTTCTCTCCCAGGAGTATACTTTAATCAGGGGGGTTCGTGGTGACATCCAGTACATCAACGATGAGCTTGCCAGCATGCAGGCATTCCTTCGCGACCTCAGCAACCCAGATGATCAAGACAACCGGACGAAGGATTGGATGAAGCAGATCCGTGACATTGCTTATGATGTTGAAGATTGCATTGATGACTTTGCCCACCGCCTCCCTCATGATTCCATCAGTGATGTCAAATGCACCTTCATAGTCATGAGACTCTACGAACTCAAGACATGGTGGCCGCGCCGTCAAATTGCTACAAATATTTCTGCACTTAAGGTCCGGGCACAACAGATTGCAGAACGACGCAGCAGATATGGAGTTGAAAATCCAATCAAAGGCAACAAAAATAGACCTGGAATCCGATCCACTATGTACAGCGACATTGCTGAGCATCAGGTTGCAGACCATCAGCTCATCAATATTAAGGAGCCTGTGGGGATGAATAACATAAAGGAGCTTCAGGAGTGGGTAACCAAACCTCACCCAGAGCGAACTGTTTTGTCGATTATTGGATTTGGGGGTGTGGGTAAGACCACCATTGCCACAGCATTGTACCGGAGAGTCAGTAATGAATTTGACTGCCGGGCTTTGGTCACTGTGTCTCAGAACTATGACGAAGATGCAGTCCTCAGTAGTATTCTGAATCAAGTCATGCCACAGGACAGAAATCAGGAACAACGTGGCAGTGAGGCAGCAAGCTTCGAAAAGAACCTAGTGATACACATTACAAGCAAACTGAAGCGAGCTGTGTCACTGGACCAAGGTGACAGAAAGCAAGGCAATGATGGGAGTTCTGGTACAAAGCAGATCAAGATAAAAACAACGGGCCGCGATCAACTTGTCAAAGAGCTAAAACAGCACCTGGATGAAAAGAGGTATATATTAAAATTATTTCATTGCTTCTTTGTCAATCCATTATATCCATTCCAAACACAACGACTATTTCCTTCTCAATATGGTTTGGTACTGTTAGATGTGTGTGTTAGGTGTGTATACTCACAGGGGTTTTCTGTATATGTACCTTGTACATCTAGCCCCATTGGCAATGGAATAGATTGAAGTTGCTCACTTCTAACAGGTATTCCGTTCAATCTTGTGATCTGGCCACCAGCTTAATGTCAGCAAGAGGGGATGGATATACATGGTACAATCATTGTCATTCTTTATCTGGACAAGGCAGCCTTGCATGTCTTGTCATTGTTTTCCAAACTAAACCTCTTGAGGAATGCTTGAAAGTGATGACACTTGTGTGCACACGTGGTACGAACATATAATATAAGGACTCCAACTTGCACTCTAGCTCATGGGTCATAACACATTAGCATCACAAATTGAAGCACAATCGCTGCCACTGCACTATGCAACACCCTTCCAGAACATGGCATTCATGGGGGTGGTCTTCCTAATGTTTCCTTTCAGCAGCAGGAGTGCCGACATGGCAGCTCCAAACCTTTTCAGTGTTTAATAAACATACATATATATGATATGGGAAGTTGGGAACCATCTTAAAAATGATGAACAACCTAAGAGAAGCTAAGAAGCTTCATCATTATCTTTTTTTTACTATCCTTGAAAAGGTATCAAGAGAGACTAAAAATTAAACATGGATGTGGTAACTAACTAACTAAAGTACCAAAAATCGGTACCTCCTTGTTATCAATGATCTAGGATTTAAACTTGGGTTGCCTGAATGTAAATCCACACCCCTAAGGCCCTAACCAAGCCAGGATTAGTTCCTTATATTTGGATTTCATAAGCTCAGAAGAAGAAGAACCTCACCTAATAATAAACGGAAAAAGTCTATATAACCCCCCAACTATTCAGGGTGGACTACTTCACCCCCCAAACTATAAAACCGAATTTTCTACCCCCTGAACTTTCCAAAACCGGTCAAATAACCCCCCAGAAGGTTTTGGACAGTTGTTTTGCTACAGTGACGGTGGTTTTGTCTTTTTCTTTTTTATTTATTTGTGCTGAATCTTTGAAAAATCGTAGTAAATCACAGAAAAATCATAAAATGGAAAATCTAATTTTGTTGGACTCCACATGAGTAGATCTACACAGTGAACATATAATATGGTATGCTTTATTACAAAGTTTTTGCTGTAGCTTTATATCTATGTTTTTCTATAATTAATTTAAATAATTCATAGTTGCAGCTTCTATGTTCCAATTGTGGTGAAATTTTTATGGTGGGCTAATTATTGTATGATTGAACTGTAGTAAAAATTTCATACTCATTGGATCATGTATAACTTAATTATAGATTTATTTAGGTTTATTCTTGTTAAATCTGTGTTTTATCTATAACTAAGTTATACATGATCAATGAGTATTAAATTTTTACTATAGTTCAAGCATACAATAATTAGCCCACCATTAAAATTTCACCATAATTAGACCATAGAAGCTGCAACTATGAATTATTCCAATTAATTACAGAAAAGCATAGATCTAAAGCTACAGCAAAAACTTTGTACTAAAGCACACCATATTATATGTTCAATGTGTAGATCTACTCATGTGGAGTCCAACAAAATTAGATTTTCCATTTTATGATTTTTCTGTGATTTACTACGATTTTTCAAAGATTCAGCACAAATAAATAAAAAAGAAAAAGACAAAACCACCGTCACTGTAGCAAAACCACTGTCCAAAACCGTCTGGGGGGTTATTTGACCGGTTTTGGAAAGTTCAGGGGGTAGAAAATCCGGTTTTATAGTTGGGGGGGTGAAGTAGTCCACCCTGAATAGTTGGGGGGGTTATATAGACTTTTTCCAATAATAAACCATGTCTTGGACAGAAGATAACCTTGTATCTCATGCAATTTCTTTTTGTTTTCTTGCTAGGTATCTCCTCCTAATTGATGACATATGGTCTGCAAAAACATGGGAGAGTATCAGAAACTGCTTGCCAGATAATAAGAAACGCAGTAGAATTATAGTGACAACAAGATTTCAAGCTGTTGGTGCCGCATGCTCCCGGCGAGAAAGAATTGATCTTCTGCATAGAATTGATTTTCTCAAAGAGAATGACTCCAAGAGCTTATTTGATCAAAGTGTTTCTGAATCCATAAGCAGCAAACACAGTGAGAAAGTTCAGGAAGACAAACACAGAGTTCAGGATCAAGACAAACACAGCCAGAAAGTTCAGGGTGAAGACAAACACAGCGAGAAAGTTCAGGATCAAGACAAACACAGCGAGAAAGTTCAGGATCAAGACAAGGAGATTTGGAAAATATGCGGGGGGCTGCCGTTGGCCATAGTCACCATTGCTGGCCTTGTTGCCTGCAATCCAAACGGGGGTGAAGTTTGTAGGTCAGTATTTCCAAAGTCAGTAGATCGTCTTACTCTGGATGAGGTCACAAGGATACTCGATTGTTGCTATAATGATTTGCCTGGATATCTCAAAACCTGCTCACTGTACATGAGTGTATTTCCAAAAGGTTGGAAAATTAGCAGGAAGCGTTTGACTAGGCGTTGGATAGCTGAAGGTTTTGTTAGCGAGGGGCAAGGTTTGACAGAGGAGGAAGTTGCAGAAACTTACTTTAATCAGCTCATGAAAAGGAAGATAATACGCCCTTTGAAGCACAGCAGCAATGGAAAGCTAAAAACCTTTCAAGTTCATGACATGGTTCTTGAATATATCGTATCCAAGTCAAGCGAAGAGAATTTTATTACTGTGGTTGGTGGCCACTGGATGATGGCAGCGCCTAGCAATAAAGTCCGTCGGCTTTCTATGCAGGGTAGTGGATCCAAGCCTGGAGATTCAACAAAAGGCATGAACTTGTCTCAAGTGCGATCACTGACGGTTTTTGGGAGTCTGAATCAGCTTCCTTTCCATTCATTCAATAATGGAATAATACAAGTGTTAGATCTTGAGGGATGGAAGGGTTTGAAAGAGAAACATCTGGATGACATATGTAAAATGCTTGTACTGAAGTATTTGAGCCTACGACGAACAGAAATTACCAAAATTCCTTCAAAGATTGGGAAACTCATATACTTAGAAACTCTTGACATAAGAGAGACAAATGTAAGGGAGCTGCCTAAATCTGTAGGCCAGCTAAAATGCATCAGTAACATACTTGGTGGGAACAAAAACCCACGGAAGGGGGTGAGATGGCCTCAGGAAAAAAGTAAGGAAGCAAGAAAAGGTGCATTGCTGCAAGAAAAAAGTAAGGACGCACTGAAATCACTTCGTATACTGTCAGGGATTGAAATTGTTGGGGAATCAACAGCTGTAGAAGGCCTTCATCAGTTGACAGGACTGAGGAAGCTCGTCATTTACAAACTTAGCATACCGAAGGATGGTCAGGCCTTCACAGAATTGCAATCCGCTATTGAGTACCTTGGCAGCTGCAGTCTGCAGACCCTGGCAATCAATGATGAGGGTTCTGATTTTATCAACTCATTGGACTCCATGTCTGCACCTCCAATATACCTCGTTGCCCTTGAGCTGTCCGGCAAGTTGGAAAGACCCCCACAGTGGATCACTAAGCTCCATAGTCTTAATAAGTTATCCCTATCCATGACAGTTCTCCGGACAGATACTCTCGAGCTCCTCCGCTCACTGCCTTCACTGTTTTCTCTCACCTTTTCACTGATTGCAGCAAACCCAGACCAGGACATAGAGGACATTCTTGAGAAGAACAAGACATTGTCTGACGGAGAGGTCTTTGTTACTGCTGGATTCGAGAAACTAAAGCTGCTTCGCTTCTTTGCACCTTTTGTGCCAAAGCTAGTCTTTTCAGACAATGCGATGCCAGAACTCGAGATGATTGAGATGCGGTTTGAAGCCTTCCATGGTATATTTGGCACCGACACCCTAAAAAAACTCCAAGAGGTGCATCTCCGAGTTAATGATCATGCTGATGGAATGACCAGGATCTTTATAGATGATTTGAAGAACAATGAGAGAGTGAGGGTAATCGTTGACTACATCGTCACCGCTTGAAATGGCAGGATATTGCTTCCACCCAGGGCACTTAGCTGTCTTCTGGCACTGCACTGGGATGGACTAGCACTACTATTGGTTGTTTTTCCTTTGTGCTACCGTCATGTTTGATCACAGTTTGTACTGAAGAGAGGATCCTGTAAGAACTATTGCAGTCCTTTTCCTGTTGTATGTTCATGTTTTGGTCTGTCACTCTTGTAATATTACTTTAAAAAACTCGTAATCATGTGGTGTATTGGCATCATGCGTCCCTGCGAGATCTCTTTGTTATGAAAAATTATGTCAAACTGTTCTAAGCCTGTCATGTTACCTACAGATCGTCCTGTTTGCTTGGCTTATAAGCCGTACTTTTTTTAGCCAACGAAAAATATTTTTCTCTTACAGCAAATCAGCCAACAGTACTTTCAGCCATAACTTATCAGCCAAAAGAACGGGGCTCTAGATCAGATCACAGTAAAAGCAGCCTGATCATGAGACCCTTGAACACGTGACGAACAAGAAGCAAACATACATTGGCCTTGTTTGCATGGTAAAACGACGAATAATAAAAACGAAAGATCGGGTATACATATATGTACTTCTTCGGTCCATAAAAAATCACTATAGGACTCGTAAGTATTATAAAAATATATTTATTTTAAAAATACTGGCAATTTTTATATCTTCACATAAATTTATTATAAAAATATATTTAACGATCTATCTAATAATAATACTAATTATATGTTATAAATATAAATATTTAGTTAAAGTTAAACATGTTTAACTTCTCAAGAAGAGAGAATATACCATTTAATCATCTCTTCCTAATTCTTTCTATATACTATTCTGCCGTTCACCATTGCGTGCTCAGCCAGGATTGAAGTTTGACCGACAATTTGGCTTCAAACTAGTGCTACTGCTAGATTAAAAAAAAACTAGTACTACTGCTTTTCATCTCAAATTGGCGCCGTTCACACAAGGGACTGCTCTCCTTTTTTTTTTTTTTTTTTTTTTTTTGAAAACCTTGTGGAAGGAAACTCTGGCGGGGTCTTTTTTTCAGATGGAGAGGGGTTCTTCTTTGTTGGATGGGAAGAGGGGTTTTCACTTTTATGGGAGGAAATCAAGGACCTTTCTTTCGCATTCAGAACAAAAAAAAAAAGAACCTTTCTTTGGATTGGGGGTTTTTGTGTTAGGATGAAATCTTGAATCCTATTTGGAGGGGAAGAATTCTGTCTTCTAAGAAATGCTGATATCATGCTGGATTGATTTGATTCTTGAAACTCTTGCCTTTGTTTTGGGTCGCAGTGCGAGACCGGCCACGTCGTGTGCGGTGCCTGTCGCGGCAGCCACGTCCAGGCCTGCGCCGGCGCCGGCACCTACGTCCCCTGCGCCAAGCTGGACGGGATCGTGCGCGACGCCAAGGTGGCGTGCGCCTACGAGGCGTACGGCTGCACGAGCTGGGTCGTCTACTACGAGGCGCTGGACCACCACCGCTACTGCCGGTTCGTGCCCTGCCTCTGCCCGGACCCTGGCTGCGGGCACTCCATGTTGAAAAATAACCGGTTGCTTGCATATTTCTATTCTTAGTTTGTCTAGCGGTGAGCACGGCGTCATCCGCGTCGTGCGTGTTTCCTTTCATGTAGAGCGTGTGTGTGGCGAAGCTTGGCCCGGCAATGGTGCCCATGTTCCGTGGCTGTGGGATGGCGCAGCTAAAACGGGGCGTGGGCGGATGTGCTTATGGCCTTGCCAACCGTGTAATCGTGTGACTCAATAAAAGGAGAAAGAAAACATAAAAGCAACAGTTCTGCGCGCTACACAAAAATCCCTGAGTTCCATCTGTTCGTCGCGTTCGTCGCGAGTTCATCGAACGAGAGAGAGAGGGAAAGCGAGCGTTCCAGCGAGAATTGATCCTGATCCAGTTTCTACAAGTGGCATCATAGCCCGTTTCCATCGCTGGGATCGTCACCGAGCGATTACCGCAGCATTCATGCCGAGAAATTCGAGATCGCCGGGGTGGCGACGGTCTTGGTCTCCAACCGGCAGCCGCGCAGGAGGAACCGGCGGGGGTGACCGTGGGCTGGTGATTCACCGCGCAGTCAAGGAGGTCGGCAATGCTGGGTGGCCGATGTCAACGAGGACGAACTACACCGACTGGGCGGCGTTGATGCGTGTCATGCTGCAGGGCAGGTACCTGTGGGACGCTGTCAATGTCGGCACCACCAACTTCACCGACGACCGCAACGCCCTTGAGGCGCTGTGCAAGTCGGTGCCGACGGAGCTCCAGGGGAGCATGGTCAACAAGAGCACGGCCAAGGCGGCGTGGGACGCACTGAAGACGCGCCACATTGGCGTTGATCGCGTGCGGAAGGCCAGGGCGCAGACACTGCGCCAGGAGTTCGACGCGCTCACCTTCAAGGAAGGGGAGTCCGTCGATGATTTCTCGTTCCGCATCACCAAGATCACCGACCAGCTCGCGATTTTGGGTGATGTCTACGAAGAGGAAGCGATCGTTCATAAGTTTCTTCACGCCCTATCGGATCGCTTTCATCAGATTGCGGTGGCCATCGAGACCCTCCTCGATCTCGAGGCGGTTTCTCTGGAGGAACTGGTTGGGCGTCTGAAGGCGACTGGAGGAGCGATTCGATCGTGGGAAAGGCAAAGGCAAGGCGGATTAGGCAGCAGCTGGCGTCGGCAAGGAGATCGACGATAAGCTTGTACTTCATCCGAAGAGCATGGTGATCGCCCATCTCGCGTCCCGCCTCAACATTAACGCTGACTGGGTCGGCGGCACGAGGCAAGGCGACGGTCGGCTCTGGCAAGCAGTCGCGGCGGACGTGGTCCGCAGGCAAGGAGCGCGGTAAGGAGACGCGCTCAGGACCTCCCAAGGAGGGCCACGGCGGCGAAGTCGACAACGACGACGCCTGCCGCTACTACGGGAAGACTAGACATTGGATCCGAGAGTGCCACAAGAAGAAGCGTGACGAGGCGGCGCAAGCATAGGCAAACCTCGCCCTAGGTGCAGAGGAAGAGTCGCCAGTCGCTGTTCATGGCGGTGGTGGCACCTACCGAGGAAACCGTCCACAGGCGCGCACAGTCGTCGAACAGGTCTTTCCTCAACGAACGCAAGGTCATGGCGGACATCGAAGACGGCAACGACTGGGGAGAGTTGAAGTGGTACCTCGACACAGGAGCGTCGAACCACATGACCGGCGATGCGTCCATCTTCTCCGAGCTGAACCACGGCGTCATCGGCTCAGTACGGTTTGGCGACGGATCGTTGGTGGAGATCGCAGGGCGTGGCACCATCCTGTTCGAGTCGAAGGACGGCGGCCACCGTGCGTTCCATGACGTGTACCACATCCCACGACTCTGGAGCAGCATCCTGAGCATCGGTCAACTCGATGAGAACGACTGCAAGATTGACATCGACGACGGCGTTCTCCAGATGTGGGATCGTGGCAGCCAGGAGCTGCTCACCAAGGTAAAGCGCTCGACAAACCGCCTCTACATCCTCCCGCTCAAGCCGGCGAGGCCCGTGTGCCTGGCAGCCAGCTACAACGACGACGAGTGGAGATGGCATGCTCGGTTTGGCCATCTCGGGTTCCAGGCCCTGCAGAAGATGAGCCACGGCGGCATGGTTCACGGACTGCCTTCGATTGAGCATGTCGAACATGTCTGCGATGCGTGCCTGGCGGGGAAACAACGTCGAGCACCTTTCCCGCAGGCAGCCAAGTACCGCGCCTCCAAACCACTCGAGCTTCTTCACGGTGACCTGTGCGGCGTGGTGACTCCACCAACACCCGGCGGCAAGCGTTATATATTGCTCGTCGTCAATGACATGTCCAGGTACATGTGGGCGGTACTTCTCGCCAACAAGTCCGACGTTGAGGACGCGTTCAAGAAGCTACGCGCCGGTGTCGAGAATGAAGCGGGGAGGCGGATCAAGGCGTTCCGCACTAACTGTGGGGGGGGGGAGTTCACGTTGGCGAGCTTCCACGAGTACTGCTCCGACCACGGCATCAAGCGGCATCTCACTGCGCCGTACAGTCCTCAGCAAAACGACGTGGTGGAATGCCGGAACCAGTCTGTGATCGCCATGGCGCGGAGCATGATGAAGGCCAAGAACATTCTGGCCTGGCTTTGGGGGGAGGTCGTGATGACAGTCGTCTTCCTGTTGAATCGCGCCCCAACGCGGAGCCTAGTGGGGCGGACTCCATACGAAGCCTGGTACGGTGACAGACCGGCCGTCCACTTTCTACGCGTGTTTGGCTGCGTGGCTCATGTCAAGGTCATGAAGCCGAACGCCAGGAAGCTGGATGACCGAAGCAAGAAGATGGTGATGATCGGCTACGAAGCAGGCTCAAAAGCCTACTGGGTGTTCGACCCCGTCGCGAACCGCGTGCACATCACGCGTGACGCGGTGTTTGAGGAGGGTGCTGCCTAGGACTGGAGCGCGTCTGACAACAATGGCGTGGAAGAGAATGACTACAGTGGTGGCCATGACTCATTTGTCATCGAGGAGTCCTAGGTTGAACTGGACGCAGGGAGCCAGACACCACTTCGTCAGCTAGACACGGGTCCGCAACGTCGACACCAAGGGGCGCGTCTCCATTGTCTGACAGCACCAGCATCGCCCTCTCGGCTTTCATCACAAACGGCACAACCGACATCAGTGCTAGGCTCAGCAAATCAGCGGCGTCCACTGCAACCTCATCACCCTGAGCTCCCTATGACCAAGGTGGACCTGTACCATGGCAAGGGAACCTGCCACCGAAGGGCGCAATCCCCATCGAGTTCGTTTCCCCAACATTAGGCGCGCTAGAGACACTAGACGCCACCGACGACAGCGGCCTCCCTCACCGCTTCAGGGTCATTGACAACCTGATGTACGACAACGACGAGCTCGTGGCAGATGGTGATCTGCTCCTCACCGTCGATGAAGAACCCACTACCTACGATGATGCTGCGAACCTCAAGGAGTGGAAGCAGACGATGGTGGAAGAGCTCAAGTCTATCACAGACAACAAGACTTGGACGCTCACCGACGCACCGCCCGGCAAGAAACCCATTGGCTCAAATGGGTGTTCAAGATCAAGCACGACGCCGATGGCAACATCACCAGGCACAAGACCCGTCTAGTGGCGAAGGGGTACGTGCAACGCGCCGGCATCGACTTTGAGGAGGTTTTCGCGCCAGTGGCGAGACTAGAGTTAGTGCGCTTTCTCCTCGCCATCACCGCGCACCACGGGTGGATGGTGCACCATCTCGACGTCAAGTCGGCGTTCTTGAACGGTGACCTGGTGGAGGAGGTCTACGTCGAGCAGCCACCAGGTTTCACAATCCGGGGCAAGGAGCGCAAGGTGTACAGGCTCCACAAGGCGCTGTATGGTCTCCGACAAGCGCCCAGAGCATGGAACGCCAAGCTAGACAGCTCATTGCTGTCCCTTGGGTTCAGATGCAGCGCGGCGGAATACGCCGTGTATGTACGTGGCACTAGCGACAACCTGTTGCTCGTTGGTGTCTACGTCGATGATCTCGTCGTGGTTGGAGCAAACCAGACGGAGGTCACCCGCTTCAAGGAGGAGATGGCAAGGCTCTTCAAGATGAGCGATCTCGGCCCACTCCACTACTACCTCGGTATAGAGGTACACCAAGGGGAGAAGGAGATCACGCTGTGCCAAAGCTCCTATGCTGATAAGATCATCGCCAAGGCTGGGCTCGTGGGCTGCAACCCTTGCATCACACCGATGGAGCCGAGGCTCAAGCTGAGCAAGGTGAGCTCCAATCCTCCCGTTGATGCAATGTTGTACCGCAGCGTCGTGGGGAGCCTGCGGTATCTGGTTCACACCCGATCAGACATTGCGTTTGCGGTGGGTATGGTGAGTCGGTTCATGGAGGCGCCTACGACGGAACACTGGAGTGCCGTCAAACACCTCCTCAGGTACATTGCTGGTACGCGCTCTCATGGCTGTGTCAATAGACGCTGTGAGGGTGCTCTGGAGTTGATCGGCTACAGCGACGCCGATTTGGCCGGGGACTGCGACAACCGAAAGAGCACTTCAGGTGCCTTCGTCCTCGGCCAGAGCCCAGTGAACTAGCAATCGCAGAAGCAACGCATGGTGGCGTTATCATCGTGCGAAGCGGAGTACATTGCCGGCGCCACTGCGGCGTGCCAAGGACTCTGGCTTTCGCGTCTACTAGCCGATCTGGTGAACGCGAAGGTCGTCGTGCCATTGCTCTACATCGACAACAAGTCCGCGCTTGCTCTCGCCAAGAATCCGATGCTTCACGATCGAAGTAAGCACATTGACGTTCGTTTCCACTTCATTCGAGACTGCATCAACAATAATGGATCGTTGGAGACGGACTATGTCAGGACCGGTGATCAACTGACGGACTTGCTCACGAAGCCGCTTCCACGTGAACGTCTCCAGGAGCTACGCATTCGGAGCGGCATCATCAACGTTGGTGCAGCGCAACATGATTAGGGGGAGTTTGTTGAAAAATAACATGTTGCGTTGCATATTTCTATTCTTAGTTTGTCTAGCGGTGAGCACGGCGTCGTCTGCGTCGTGCGCGTTTCCTTTCATGCAGAGTGTGTGTGTGGCGAAGCTTGGCCCGGCAATGGCGCCCACGTTGATGGCGCAGCTAAAACGGGGCGTGGGCGGATGTGCTCATGGCCTTGCCAACCGTGTAACCGTGTGACTCAATAAAAGGAGAAAGAAAACAGAAAAACAATAGTTCTACGCGCTGCACAAAAATCCCTGAGTTCCATCTGTTCGTCGCGTTCGTCGCGAGTTCATCGAACGAGAGAGAGAGGGAAAGCGAGCGTTCCCGCGAGAATTGATCCTGATCCAGTTTCTACAAGCCACCTCGCCGGCGAGGCTGGCCGAGCACTTCTCCATCCACCACGGCTGGCACATCACCGAGGTCGACTACGCGAAGCCGTGCAAGCTCGCCGTCTGGGGCCCCGAGGACAAGCAGGTCCTGGTGGGCAAGGCGGACGGGTGCGTGTTCCTGATGTCGCCGTGCCTGGTGTGCGTGAGGGCGTGCGGCGACGCGGCCGTGGGGGCACCCCAGTACACCTGTAAGCTCTGGGCGCAGGTCGCTGGCAACAAGGAGAACCTGGCGATGGTCACGTTCATGGTGGCTAGCAGCGACCTGGCCGGCGGCTTCCCGGCGACCGACCAGGGCATGTTCCTGGCGGTGCCGCCGCCGCTGCAGCACGACGAGTCCGGCGAGCGAGCCCCACTCATGATCCGTGTTGACAAAGTTGGCGTGGCCGCTGCCAGTTGCAGGTCAAGGTCGCCGTCCACCACTCCGCCATCGAGCTTGCCCAGGAAGGATGCTGCTCAGTAGTGAGGATTGGAAACTAGACACAAATTACCTTGGTTATTATGTATTTGGCATTGAAACAAATCGGTCTTTCGTATTTGTCACTTAAAATTTTGAATTTTCTTATCTGGCATCAAGTTAAAATTTTCTCCCCTATATGGCACTCCCGTCAATTTCATCCATTCATCTGTTAGTTGACTATTTTGACCGTGTCAGTTTTTTCTTAGTGTGCCCAACATACCCTCTGTTACTCACGTATCCGATTTCTCCCTGGACTTCCCGAGCTGCCGAGTGCTCCTGTCTCCCGTGAGTCCGTGACCTTCTTTCCTGAAAAAACACCAAACCCTAGATTGATGGAAGGAGGAGGAGAGGATGATGGAGCAGAGGATGCTGTGGCCGGTGGCGCCCAGCACCAGCTGCGCGTGCCCTCTAGCGGGGCGACCTCACCCGGCGGAGCTAGGCCGTGGCGTGGTCGTGGCAGCAGGGCCGACGCTCCGGCCAGCCCGCGGCGTGGCGGAGGTGGCGCGGCCCCTCCGGCTAGCCAGCAGCGTGGCGACGGTGTCCAGCGGCTATCTCCCCTGCATCCGGTGAGGAAGCTTCGACGACGGCGCATAGAAGAGCAGCTTGCGGCGGCTCTGCCATCCCCTTCCTTGACGGTATGTGGTGGTGGATCTCGGCGCATCCTTCTCACCTCACCTCCCTGACTGGCCATGGCGGGCCCGCGCAGCCTCTTCCCCCACCGGCGGCGGTGGCCCCTTCCCCCACCACCAGCATCTGCCGCGGCGGCCCCTTACCCCACCACCACCAGCGGCGGCGGCGACCCCTTCCCCCACCACAAGCAGCAGCAGCGGTTGCCCCTTCCCCCATCGGCGAGGATGCTCTACGTCAAGGGCAGCAGCAGCTTCGACGTTGGCACCGGCCCTGCTCGCATCCACGCCGTGGCCTGCGGCCTCCTCGTCGCCCTCTGCCTTCGAATCGAGCTCATCTCTGCGGCTCCGTCAGCGCATCCTCCTGGTCGACGCGACTCCATGCGATCTGGGAGCCGCCTTCCCCCCTCAAGCACGGTTCCTCTGATTCAAATAGCACATCGTCTCCTGACACGAGCAGACCCTAGATGGCATGGGCACCGGCTGGCGGAGCCCAAGCGTGTGCCTCGACGGCCGCCTCTAGGCTGCTGACTGCAAGGATGGCTGCCGGTTGTATGCTTGATTCCATGTTTCTATGTTTTTTTTTCTTATAATGGTTTATATTTATATGTTTCAATGTGTGTGATTTCGATGTTTGATTCCCCAGAGGTGTGCTTTTCGATTAGATCCTGGGGAGCACGTGACGGCGGATGAACTGCTTGAGGTTCGTATGCGGATAGACAGCCATCCCCCACGTGAGCTGGTGTTGGCGGCACTTCCACGGCCGCCGGTGGCGCGTGTCTCCCACCGGCAGAGGCAGTGCCTCTCTCGATCTACTCCGGCAAGTTGCTATGAGACTATACTTCTGATGTTCAATTGTGGAATATGAGTAATTCGTAGTTTCGGTGATTGAGCGAGAAATATGAATACTTGTATACTTCTGATGTTCAATTGTGGAGAACTCTAGACGATTGGCTAGCTGTGACACCAGATGCTCAAACCTATACTATTCTAAGCATTTGTGGAGAAATATCTGTTTGTCGTTGTCTTCATGTCTTGGGATGATCTGACAAGAATATAGGACTGACCAAACTGAGATGAGCGAGCTGCTAAACTGCATCAAACAATTTCTGACCAAGCTAACTAGACAGGGCAAATCCCTCCCGTGCTAAGCCTACCCCAGCGGGACCTGCTCTTGTCTTAGAATTTGAAATTTATTATTTATTTATTTGCATGCTTCGATTATCAAAATCCCATGTTTTAGTTCACAATATATTTGTGATATTTATAATTTTCTTATTTGACAACATGTCCATCTATTATTTCTCTATTTGGCATCATGTATTTCTGCTACAAAGAAGGACATTCATGTCATTTTATCAGCCACTTGACGTCGTTACTAGGCCAAATGGACGGCTATGCTATCTAGGGAAGGGAATTTTAACTTGGTGCCAAATAAGAAAGTTCAAATTTTTTTATGTCAAATACGAAAGACTAATTTGTTTCAGCGTCAGATACATAATTCTCCATTAGCAGAAATACCTACTACTTCAATATTGCAGTGTTCGTAGTAGCTGGTTGTGATCGTTAGCGGTGAGGATCATCAGAATGGATTAGAGTTTAGTACTACTAGTTCTCAGCATTTTACTTGGTGTCTAATTATAGTTTGGTACCTTCAATGCAAGTAGCTCTACTTAACACGAGACCTAAATCTAAAATGGGTCTTCTAACACAATACCTATAGTCCTTTAATAGAGTACCTATCTATTAGGTGCTAGGAGAGGTATAACCCAAATCTAAGTATCCTCTCTCCTGGAGACCCATTTGCAGAAAGAGTTGTCTTTTGGATTCTATCGTTGGAGAAGATAAAAATAGATATTAAACCATTTGCCTGTAGCGCTATCTAAAGGATGAATATGTCTTATATTTTGGGTCACGGTTGTTGGAGACAGTCTAATATTTATGCAGGCTATAATTCCAACAAGATTTGTGCTCCTGTGAAGTTAGTTCGTGCGTTCTTGACGGGCCTTCAGAGTTTGTATTTTGACATATCGGGCATGTTCGTTTGGCTGATAAGACAGACTGAAAAGTATTGTTGACTGATTTATTATGAGAGAAAAACAATATTCGTTCGTTGAAAAAGTACGGCTCATAAGCGAGCAGGTACTCCGTATATGTTACAGTTACTTAATCATCGCTTCTGAATTCTAGATACTGTTGCATTGGCCATTGCTTGCGCAACCAAAGTTTTGTTCGTCTATGTTTTTACTGTAGCTTTATAGTGAATCACTGAACTGATGTGCGGAGCAGCCTGTGCTTCCCCTGGAGCTGGGGGTGGCATTTTGGACGCAAAAGCAAACATGCTGTGCTGCCGCCTACCTATAGATATACGGATTTTTTCGACAATGCAATTCCTATATCCTCACTATATCTAGGGTTTGTTTGGAACGTAGAAATTTTATATGAATCGCAGCAGGAATTTCATAGGAATCAGATCAATTTCACAGAAAAACATAGAAATAAAAAAAAATTTCCCACGTTCCAAACGTGCTCTTAAGCTTAAGAGTCCAGTAAGCTACAACAAAAATCCAGCATTGACGAACTTGGTGCTCTTTCGAGTATTTTGTCTGACTACCTTATTAACTAGGGTTCCTACCTAAGACTTGGTACTAGAGTAGTGGTCTACTAAAACCGACGTTGGAACTACGAAATCAACTTGATCTTCCGCAGATTAGCCAATTTTTTCACGGTCCCGAACATCAAACGATTAGTGTGAAATTTGTGCAATTTTTTTTCAGAGTTTGTCCTAAACATAAAATGACCCATTTTTGTCACCTACTCCACCGTAGTTTCAGTGGAGAAAAGCTTCCATAGAACTGAAAAACTTCCATACAGCTATGCGTGCTTCAGTGGAGAAAAGCTTCCATAGAACTGAAAAGAATCAGCTATGAGTGCCCCTTGCAAAATCCTTTTGATCAGCCTATTACTGAACCATATATTTTTAGGAGAAAACAGCTATAGACAATTCTGATAGGAAATTTACCGGTGAAAACCTGGGGTAAAAAATTCATGACTTTGCGTGACGAGTCTAGTAGCGAGATCCATGCCATCCGCATATTTGCTTACAAAACCACAATCTAAGCATACGATTGAGCTGGGGATGGATGAATGGATCCCTCTCCCGATCTCGCCAACGACAGTGAGAAGATGGGGAGGCCGCAAGCAGCACAGCCCCGAGGCGATCAGAGCTTGTCGATGAGAACGCCAGGGTGGAATCTCCATGGACGCTCCGAGCATCATCACCGGCGACACGCCCAGCCACATCGCGTCCTCCGTCACGGCATCGCCGGGCGCCACGGAACTCGGCACGTCCGATCCGTCTCCATGCACAGGCGAGTGCCCGCGCCCAGTTCAGAACGCACCAATCGCTGTAAGAGTAACTACTACGAACTTAACCAGAACTTCAGAACGCACCAATTTCTCAACAGTCCTGCAATTACGGTAGTGACATATTGTTTACACCAAAATTTGAAAGAAAAGTCACAAGGACTCGAAAGCTCCAAAAATATGTCATCAATGAATCAATTGTGTGCGGATCGGAACCGGCTGATTTGAGTGCAAAAACGGAATCGACTTTCTTCAGATAGCGCCAGCGGATAAGGACAAATGCTACGATCAGCGCCAGGACGAGACATGTTGGACTCTGAAAAAAGAGAAAGATTAGAGTCTTATCTTAAATTAGAAATATTTTCCTTTGTACCTAAGATTGTAACGAATCGTGAACGAGTAGGATTCATGTTTAGACTCCGGGTATAAATACCAGACCTCGGCTATTGTAAGAGGACATCAATCAATCCAAATACAAGTCAATTAGTTTTTTCGGCTCCGGCCACCCCTTAGGAGTAGGAGTAGAGTAGATCTCGATGAGTTCTTCAACGAGTACGGCTGCATCGATCCGGTCGATTTTCACTGTTTGTCTGTCAGTACCGTCATGGTTTATACCTCTGTTCGTATGGCTGCATCGATCCGGTCGACCCCCACTGCGGCTCTCGTATAAGCTAGTTATCGGCTCTTTTTTAATTCAAGTATGACCTGTGTGATTCTGCCTCACACCCCACTGCTTGAATTAGACCAACGATAAGTTATCGGCTCTACTTTAAAATAACAGTCTTTGGTAGATTCATTAAGTTACCGATATTGCTTATTATTTTCATTATTTATCTAATTACAACAATATCACTCTGTCCGATTGAGATTGATTTAGATCGATATTATATCTTATTTAACCCATCGTTTGCTAATCTAAAACTGATCTAATCTATACCTTAAACGATGAGTTATGTTTTATCGACTGTTTTATATCAATCTTAATCGTGCATAGCGTGCGGTTAAGACATATTGCGTCTTGATAGATTTATTGGCTAGCGAGAACCGTTCTATGGCCCGTTATCACGGCCTGTGTGATTCTGCCTCACACCCCACTGTTAGCACCGTGGAGTGGGGATCGTTATTTGATAGATCTATTCCTGATAAGACATGACTTTAACTGTGCGCTATGCCTAAATTGACTGTTTTAGCCGATATCGAGTGCTTTCACGAACAGTTCGCATCACGAGACCGTTGAAGTAAAGATAGGTTGAAAGATATGTTAGCCCCATGATCTTATTATTGTATTACGGCCTGCATGATTCTACCTCATGCCCCACTAATATTAGTAATGAGTTAGGGTCGTCGAGTCTATTGTTATTTCTACGGCCTGTATGATTCTGCCTCATGCCCCACTGGTCATAGCGATAGATGAGATCTAACATGTTTATTAGATTTATTTTTATTAAACGGTTAAGTGATGTTGAATTATTTCTTTATATGAAAAGGGGTTCGGTTACTTATAATCATTGGCTTGGCATAAACCAATCATCATTGATATTTTATTGCCATTGATTAATATTTGCTCAAATAACGATATTTATCCTGAATGATGACCGATTCTTCTTACACAACCCCATGAGCTTTAACCGATTTATTCTCATGAATATACTAGAATCGACTATTTAGTCGATCTCCTTTCATATCGGCTCTCATAGCCGCACATTCGGGACTGTCTGGCAACACCGACAAGTTTCGCCCTTAATTACTGATAAACTTTCTTTCCTTGTCAATTGTAGGGTCAAATTGACTGGCATGTCTCGGGAGGATTGCGCAGGATCGACCATCCCTACGCTAAAGCTAGGCGGATCTGCTCCATCGAGCAGACCCTTTCGGCCTGCTACGTGTCTCCTCGGCATGGGACGAAAATTCTGTGTCGACACACTTTTTTGGCACTCCCGGTGGGACACCACAATTATCATGGCGGCTCGTAACAACAACGACATCCTTATGCTGCATTATAAAGATCTACCTAATGGAGATAAGGGTATCATCAGCAAAGCTATATAAGAGTTTCAGAACAAGTGTCTATTGTCCTACACCAAAACACGTGACAACACAATTGTTCAGAAATTTTCACTACCAAGAGTTCTATTATACGGGCAGATATATACAACTGAGGATGAAGACAGACATTTCTTTAAGGAAGTTGTAGACAAATCTGTTCATGATGCCATATCAAGCCATAATGAAGCTTTCATAGACATATTCCACAACGCCATGAGAGAGACGATTCATGGAGTTCCAGTTGGTCAAGGCGGACCGGCTTATTACAATATTCCAGATCCATCAACCCAAGAGACTAATTAGGTCGGTACCAGCCGTCAAGAAGCAGCACCAGCTGGTAGAGGTGATGTTCAGACAGTTCAGGGTTCATCTGAACAGGCTCAAGGGACTACTGCGAATCAGACATAGTATAATTCTGGATCGCCAATGCAGCATGTGCAACAGCCGGCGGGGCAAAATCAGAACCAGGTGATCAATTTTGGCACATCAGGCCACATACCGCCGTCGACTCAGAAAATAGCACCATTAACTCAAAGGATCCGTAGGGATATAGATCCTTATGTCTACAATCAGAGACTTCAAGCAGCAAGCCAGCAAAGAGCCCAGCAGATCGAGATTCCACAAGGGTATCACTATGGCACGGATTATAATACCCTTCACATGATGCCAAATCCTGGATACCAAGGCACACGGGATTTCGATCCGCAGATGGGTCAGCAGTTACAGAGAAATCCAAATTCAAATGCTGATGAGTTGCTGCTGAGGGTGACCGAGATAATGAAGAATTAGTTTGATCTGAAGCTAAAAGGGCTAACCTTTTCGTACAAACGCCCATTTGGTCACACTTCCCATAAATTACAGGCTCCCAGAATTCGCTAAGTTCACTGGCCAAGACAGTACGAGCACGATAGAACATATCAGTCGGTATCTTACACAATTGGGTGAAGCATCAGTTGAGGACGCCCATCGAGTTCGTTTCTTCTCTCTGTCCTTATCAGGGACAGCCTTCACTTGGTTTTCATCGTTGCCAACCAATTCCATCGTCAATTGGGTTGACCTAGAGAAGAAGTTTCATACATATTTTTACACTAGGACCGGAGAAAAGAAAATTACTGATTTGACAACTATAAGACAGAATACTAATGAATCGGGCACTGAATTTCTTCAGAGGTTCTGAGAAACTAGGAACTTGTGCTTCTCCTTGAACTTGGCCGATGATCAACTAGCTGCTTTAGCTGTTCAAGGAATGCTGCCGATGTGGAAACAAAAACTGCTGGGACAAGAATTTGACAACTTGGGTCAATTGGCTCAACGAGTGGCAACGCTCAATAGACAATTCCAGAGTATGCGCAGAGATGCACGGCTCTAGAAGAGTACAATAGTAGCCGAAGCCTATGATCCATACTCGGTCGATGACGGCTATGAAGATGATGAAGAAGAGGTTGCTGCAGCTGAATGGAACTAGGGCAAGAAAACAGTAATGGTGCCAAATCCTTGGGAAAGAGGAGTCGAGGAGAGCTACGACTTCGATGTCATCAAATCGGATAAGCTCTTCGATTTCTTGCTTGAGAAAGGGCAGATCAAGTTGCCCGATGGTCATATCATGTTACCCCCTGATCAGTTGAAGAATAAGAAGTTCTGCAAGTTCTATAATGCTACTTCGCATTCCACTAATAAGTGTAGAATCTTCAGGCAGCATATACAGAGAGCTATTCAGCAGGGGAGGCTCAGATTTGATACACCTCAAAAAATAAAAGTCGATGATAATCCTTTCTAGGAGATCAAAACATGGTTGATGCTGGGCTATTTAAAGGAAAGACTAAGGTTCTGACATCGACCAAATCGAAAGAAGCTGGAACAATCGATCCCAAGATGCAAATATCGGCTAACAAGTACAGAGGGATTAGAAGACGTCGTACCGAACAAAAGAGCCGATACAAGCAGGGGGAAACGTCAAAAGTAGGGACGACAAAGCCGTGGGTCACTTCTCGGATTCTATTAAATAAATGGTAGCGACAGAAGGAAAAGGATTATCAGCAATGGTTAAAAGATCAAGCGTACCAGCATCAACTGAAAGAAGAAAGTATGAAAGGGAACAAGCCAAATTTCATTGGAATTGTCCTTTCTTCAGGCACTGCTGGAATAAAGGTTTGAAGTTGCCTACCAGACATAACTGTCCAGAATATAGTAATCAATATCAGGAGTATAGGTAGTCTCAAACCAACCGCCGATCTATCCATGCTCAAGATGCATATCACCGTGATAGCATGGATCGGTGCTTAAAAAATAAAAGTGTTCATGATCGGCTTGGAAAAATGGTTGTTGATCAGGACTGGGCTGATCATGAAGAGGAAGGCAATAAAATAAGATATATGTGGCAGGAAGGCCAATGGTGTCCAAGAGGATTAACAAGAAGCCAGAAGAGAAGGGTGCAATGCCTAAGGAATAAAGAGATGGAACAGGCTCAGACATCTGGTAAAACTCAAGTATGACGTGCCAAGCAAATAGCCGATAGAAAGCAATCATCGACTAACATCCAAATGGCTTTTTTGTTGCCATCAGAATTCAGAGCTCTGGCATATCAAGAAGTTTATTTGGATTTCGATGAATCAGAGTATGGAGAGATAGTTGACAAGTTGACAGTTGCACAGCAAGCAATATTTGACAAACCAGTCAAACATCAGTACTTAAAAGCTTTATATATGAAATGTATTGTTGATGAGAAGCTGATGAACAAGATGTTAGTGGATGGAGGTGCTTCTATCAATCTTATGCCTTATGCTACTTTTCGCAAACTTGGCAAAGGACCAGAAGATCTGATGGAGACTGACATGATGCTTAAAGACTTCGGAGGTAATACGTCTAAGACTCAGGGGGGCAATAAACGTCTAACTAACAATCGGAAGCAAGACTCTGCTCACCACATTTTCGTCATCAATGGAAAAGGGTCATACAGTTTGCTCCTCGATCGCGATTGGATTCATGCGAACTGCTGTATACCATCGACCATGCATCAGTGTTTGATTCAATGGCATGGAGATGATATCGAACTGGTTCGTGCTGATGAGTCCGTGAGCATCACAACAGTCGATCCAGTATTTTAGGAACTAGGAGACTTCGAATGTTTTTTTGGCAAGTCATGGGAAGGAGGCTTCATTAAGATCAGCAATGAAAGCCAATAGCCGATGCAAGCGATCGGCTCTGAGAGTTTGTTTTAGTAGAAACAGTTCATGGCTTCGCGTCGGCCATTGGAATAAAGGAAAACAAGCATTAGTTCTGAGGTTTAGGCCGACGTATGAATGCTAAATGGAATTGTAAGTGCAATTCAGAGTTAATGGACTTGAAGAAGTTCTGTTTCGCTTAATAGGATGCTTGACCTGGGTTGATTAATCGTTCGACCTTTGATATGAAAAAGTTCTGCAGTGCGTTATCCTAGCATCTGATCAATACTTGATAGCCGATTCGTTCTCGGCTCTAATAGCCGATACCAGGAGGGTATCGCCTCTAGTTCAAAAAGTGAAAATCGCCACAGACAATAAAAGCTGATACGATATGTATCACCTATAGAGCAAGAATAAAAGATAAAAGCAGTCATACACAAAGGCACTGCATTGAGGCATATTCATGAAAGAACAGGAGTCTTTGTTCATCAGGTTACCCTAAGTACAGACTAATCAAAGACCTTGTTCACCACATCCTGAGCGGATGTGATGTCCATGATGGCCTTCGCCGCTGCAGTGAAATCTTCTATTAAATCTTCATGTCCTTTAGGGCCATCGCCAACCTCCATGGCATGGAGATCATGCCTGGTTTGGACCTACGCCGCAGTTAGCGCCACCGACGCGCCGTGACAAACGTCGTGAAGGGCAATCTCTTGGACGTGGGCTGAGATGTCTTGGAGACGAGCGTCAATGAGGGAACCCCTAGCATTGACGGCGTCTGCGATCGCGTTTGCTGCCAACTCGAGAGACTCCAATTGCACCGTTTGAGCTGGCGATTGCAGAAGAATATCAAGACAAAAGCAATGAAAACCAGAATAGAAACATTCATGGAACTCATCTTACCTGCTACCGCGGCGTCAGACTCATCCAGCCATGCTCGAACGGCACTGGCCTCCTCCTCAGCTATGTTAAGGGTCGCTTGGAAGACCCCTAGATGGATCTCAAGCTGGCGGTTGTTCCAAATTGCCTTGGAATAGCGATCCTCAGCCGCCCTCCATTCTCGGAAGAAGTGCCGGGCATCATCACCGTCGTACGAATTGGAAGAACCCAACGATGAAGCCGGTGCGGAGGATGCAGCATCAATGGGTTTGCCAGTCCTGGAGAAAGGATGAAAGCCGTCATTCACAACAAACCTATAGGCGGGTCAGAACAGATCATCATCATGAACGAAGATTACCGATCTCACCTCATGCGTCAGAGACGCTGATTCATCGGCAGGTCCTCTTCTGGGATCTCCTCCGCGGCTCTGCCGCGCGCTTGCCTCGGTTGTCCTCGCCGGCCATAAGAGATAAGTGAATCTATGGGGGAAAGAAAGAAAACCGCTATAGGGTTTCGGCAGGCGGAGAAGAGCAAAAGAACAGTTGCAAGTGGAGATATGTTTGAGGGCGAAACCACCGGCTGGTATTTGAAGACCTGAAGCGAAGAGGCGGACGCATCGGGACGTGTAAAAGGCAACTGCAATTAATGGAAGGCGAAGCGCCACTTCACTGATGCCAATGGGAGTACGGCGCTGAGCAACTGAAGGCAGGAAATTAAAGGATTCTCTTAATAAAAGCCGTGTTTTCAGACTTGATTGGATTAGAAGTCTGGGATCGGCTCTTTAGCCGAAAAAAGAAGCATAAGTAAATAACGGAGAGTATGATCGATTCTATAGAAGATACGCGTGGACATGCATATCTCAAGTCTAGAACATCATGGGTCACTCTCAATATTTCTAGCCGAAGAGGCATCGGCTCCGGCGATCTGTTTGACTTCTTCGATTGATCTAGGGATGCTCTCGAAAGACATACTCATGACAGCCAAAAAGCGAGATAGCCAATATGGTCACCTAATCAGGAGAAAATTTATCGGATCAAGCATTGCACGCTTGGTACATTTTGGAAACACTGAGAGGAGAAGGATTCGGCAGAGCAATCGAATGGGGAATATTTGAAGGAATATTACCCTAACGTTTGGATTAATACTCGACAACTGATTTGCTCAGTTGACAGCTCTAATAGCTGATACCAAAAGAGTATCGCTTCTGGTGCAAGAATAAACCCAGAAGGGTAAAAGCCAGTACAATATGTATCGCCCGTAGGAGCAAAGCAAATATAGACAGAGTAATGCATATAATATCAAGACAGAGGAATTGTTTGCTAATATCACTTATTACAAACTACAGGCTGGAAAACTCTTTGGCTATTATATCATCAGCCTAGGAGAAAGAGGCTACGGAGTTAGCAGCACTGAAGTAATCCTCAATCAGGTCTTCATAATCCCCAGGGCGCACCGCGGCTGGAAAACCATGGGGAAGGAATCGAAGCTCGTGGCCAGAATGGACTTGCGCAGAAGCCAATGTCATGGCAGCACCATGGCAAACGCCGAGCAAGGCAACCTCCCTGACACGGTTTGAGATGTCGTGTAGGCAAACCACTGGAACGACGCCTCTGGCGTTGACGAAACCCGCCGCATGCTCCACAGCCATCCGAAGGCTCTCCAGTTGGGCAGACAGATCTAAAAACTTCAAAGGAGGGATGATCAGAGTCTTGAAGATGAAATTGAAAAGAAGCAAAGGTTATGACAGGTATCTCACCCGTAATTCTGGCCTCGGCCTTGGCCAACCTATCCTCTGCTGAATCAACCACGAGAGGTGATCGACATCGAACCATGGCCAGGGCCGATTCTGTGAGGGAGAGACATTCAGCGAGACTCTGGCCATGCCGGTCAATGGAGGCAAGCATATTGTTGTTATCAATCCGCCTCCTTTGATGACAAGGGAGCTGGCGGTGAGCCGTCGACAAAGAGGGCCTTAAAGGCCGAGTGGAGTCAGCCCTATCCCCCGAGGCAGTGGGGGCATCACAAGATATACCCTCCTGACGATGAAGGTGCTGACGCGATGATGCAGATCCGTTGAGGGCCTTCTCAGGAAACCTCTTGCTATTCTTCATAACCTCAAGACCTACGGAAAAGTAGGGGCCATGCTGAGGACGCAGAAGGCTTGAAATGAAAGCGAGCTATTTTTTGATCCCCGGCTGTGGCCCAGAAATATATAGCCTAGGAAGACGAGGAGATAGAATCAACCAAAAATATGGGGATGAAACCAGATACGGAAACGGATAGATGCTCCGGAATTTCAGGGGACCGATGGTGAGGAGGTGACAAATTCGGACTTAGTGCTTCCCCGAGCTGCAAAATATCGTGGGATGGATACAAAAGATTTACATTAATCAGTGATCAGCCAAGATCACTTTAGATTGAAGGGAGTTCGAATCCCCATAGGGCCGGAAAGTTATCATGAAAGGAATCACATCGGCCCATTGGGGGAGATTATAACAGAAAACCGCCTACCTAGCAGGTACCCAACTGATTTCTCGGTGATTGGGAAATCACTGGAAAGAAGCTTGTGGCTTCCCTGGTGGGCGTTTGATCGAGCAAACAAGGGGAAGGTGTCCACACATTTTGGCCCCTGCAAACACTGGAACAGCTCTACGAGCATGGACAGAAGACCCAGGCAATGTCACAAGGGTTCTTCTAACTACAGCAGTTGATTCTTTTGTTGGACAAGGTGCCAAGATGAGCGACACAATCACCCTATGCACAAGAATTCTTCTAACCGCTCAAGATCTACATAGCAAAAGGATAGACCATGGAGCATCCAGCGGAGTCAGGAGCACCCGAGGAGGCAGATAGAAGTGAAACATGGCTGAATTGTTGAGTTTGCGCTCGCAAGGGTCGGATAGCCATTTTATAGCCAGCCTAGAAGGATGAATCCAAATGCCCGTGAAGCAATGATGCTCCGAAAAAGTTTGAAAGCATGGGCTCATGAGCTGATATAGACGGCGACAAATAGTAGACCCCAGATCAAGATTCTTTAGCCATGACTGCGGACCTATCAGGAGCACACACATGGTAATTTTGGAATAAAATTTCTTTTATCCCAAAATTGGGGGTCATGTGTTTACACCAAAATTTAGAAGAAGAGTCACAAGGACTCGAAAGCTCCCAAAAACATGTCATCAAGGAATCAATTGCGTGCGGATCGGAACCAGCTGATTTGAGTGCAAAAACATAATCGACTTTCTTCAGATAGCGCCAGCGGATAAGGACAAAGGCTACGATCAGCGCCACGATGAGACATGTTGGACTCTACAAAAATGAAAAGATTAGAGTCCAAGTTATCTTAAATTAGGAATGTTTTCCTTTGTACCTAAGATTGTAACGAATCGTGAACGAGTAAGATTCATGTTTAGACTCCGGGTATAAATATCAGACCCTGGCTATTGTAAGAGGACATCAATCAATCCAAATACAAGTCAATTACTTTTTTCGGCTTCGGCCACCCCTTAGGAGTTGGAGTAGAGTAGATCTCAGCGAGTTCTTCAGCGAGTACGGCTGCATCGATCCGGTCGACCTAACACTTGGTAATAGAGTAGTGGTCTACTAAAACCGACGTTGGAACTACGAAATCAACTTGATCTTCCGTAGATTAGCCAATTTTTTCACGATCCCGAACATCAAACGATTAGTGTGAAATTTGTGCAATTTTTTTTAGAGTTTGTCCTAAACATAAAATGACCCATTTTTGTCACCTACTCCACCATAGTTTCAGTGGAGAAAAGCTTCCATAGAACTAAAAAGCTTCCATACAGCTATGCGTGCTTCAGTGGAGAAAAGCTTCCATAGAACTGAAAAGAATTAGCTATGAGTGCCCCTTGCAAAATCCTTTTGATCAGCCTATTATTGAACCATATATTTTTAGGAGAAAACAGCTATAGACAATTCTGATGGGAAATTTACCGGTGAAAACCTGGGGTAAAAAATTCATGACTTTGCTTGGAGCCACTCCATAGTCGAACGAGTCTAGTAGCGAGATCCATGCCATCCGCATATTTGCTTACAAAACCACAATCTAAGCATACGATTGAGCTGGGGATGGATGAATGGATCCCTCTCCCGATCTCGCCAACGACAGTGAGAAGATGGGGAGGCCGCAAGCAGCACAGCCCCGAGGCGATCAGAGCTTGTCGATGAGAACGCCGGGGTGGATCTCCATGGATGCTCCGAGCATCATCACCACTGACATGCACAGCCACATCGCATCCTCCATCACGGCATCACCGGGCGCCACGGAACTCGGCACGTCCGATCCGTCTACATGCACAGGCGAGTGCCCGCGCCCAGTTCAGAACGCACCAATCGCTGTAAGAGTAACTACTACAAACTTAACCAGAACTTCAGAACGAACCAATTTCTCAACAGTCCTGCAATTACGGTAGTGACATATTGCTTACACCAAAATTTAGAAGAAAAGTCACAGGGACTCGAAAGCTCCCAATAACATGTCATCAATGAATCAATTGCGTGCGGATCGGAACCAGCTGATTTGAGTGCAAAAACAGAATCGGCTTTCTTCAGATAGCGCCAGCGGATAAGGACAAAGGCTACGATCAGCGTCAAGACGAGACATATTGGACTCTACAAAAATGGAAAGATTAGAGTGCAAGTTATCTTAAATTAGAAATGTTTTCCTTTGTACCTAAGCTTGTAACAAATCATGAACAAATAGGATTCATGTTTAGACTCCGGGTATAAATACCAGACCCCGGCTATTGTAAGAGGACATCAATCAATCCAAATATAAGTTAATTAATTTTTTCGGCTCCGGCCACCCCTTAGGAGTAGGAGTAGAGTAGATCTCGGTGAGTTCTTCAGCAAGTACGGCTGCATCAATCCGGTCGACTTCCACTGCTTGTCTGTAAGTACCGTCATGGTTTATACCTCTGTTCGTATGGCTGCATCGATCCGGTCGATCCCCACTGCAGCTCTGGTATAAGCTAGTTATGGACTCTTTTTTAATTCAAGTATGGCCTGCGTGATTCTGCCTCACACCCCACTGCTTGAATTAGACCAAGGTTATGTTATCGGCACTACTTTAGAATGACAGTCTTTGTAAGATTCATTAAGTTACCGATATTGCTTATTGTTTTCATTATTTATCTAATTACAGCAATATCACTCTGCCCGATTGAGAATGATTTAGATCGGCCTTATATCTTATTTAACCCATCGTTTAATAATCTAAAACTGATCTAATCTACACCTTAAACGATGAATTATGTTTTATCGACTATTTTATATCAATCTTAATCGTGTATAGCGTGCGGTTAAGGCATGTTGCGTCTTGATAGATTTATTGGCTAGCGGGAACCGTTCTATGGCCCGTTATCACGGCCTGTGTGATTCTGCCTCACACCCCACTGTTAGCACCGTGGAGTGGGGATCGTTATTTGATAGATCTATTCCTGATAAGGCATGATTTTAACTTTGCGCTATGCCTGAATTGACTGTTTCAGCCGATATCGAGTGCTTTCACGAACAGTTCGCATCACGAGACCGTTGAAGTAAAGATAGGTTGAAAGATATGTTAGCCCCATGATCTTATTATTGTATTACAGCCTGCATGATTCTGCCTCATGCCCCACTGATATTAGTAATGAGTTAGGGTCGTCGAGTCTATTGTTATTTCTACGGCCTGCATGATTCTGCCTCATGCCCCACTGGTCATAGCGATAGATGAGATCTAACATGTTCATTAGATTTATTTTTATTAAACGGTTAAGTGATGTTGAATTATTTCTTTATATGAAAAGGAGTTCGGTTACTTATAATCATTGGCTTGGCATAAACCAATCATCATTGATATCTTATTGCCATTGATTAATATTTGCTCAAATAACAACATTTATCCTGAATGATGACCGATTCTTCTTACACAACCCCATGAGCTTTAACCGATTTATTCTCATGAATATACTGGAATCGACTATTTAGTCGATCTCCTTTCATATCGGCTCTCATAGCCGCATATTCGGGACTGTCTGGCAACACCGGCAAGTTCCGCCCTTAATTACTGATAAACTTTCTTTCTTTGTCAATTGCAGGGTCAAATTGACTGGCATGTCTCGGGAGGATTGCGTAGGATCGACCATCCCTGCGCTGAAGCTAGGCGGATCTGCTCCATCAAGCGGACCCTTCTGGCTTGCTGCGTGTGTCCTCGGCACGGGATGAAAATTCTGTGTCGACACATATGTATGGTATGCATCGAACGTAACCGTTGCATGCTTTCAGGTTTCACTCTATTGGACATGTAAGCCGGCATGTGGGCCGGAGTGAAGGAAGAACCGGAGCAGGGAGGCGTAGCCCACGCCCACGGCGGCGGAGGATCACACGAAGAAGCGGCGGCGGCCGAGCAGGCAAGCCAAGCCTTGGAGCGGCTGCGGATCACCATCAGCGTCGACGTGAGCCTGCTCCACTACGCCGTCGACGAGTGCCACCGCCCCCTCAAGCCTCCCGTAGTCAAGGTGAAATGTCGCGACAACCAAATCTAGGCAACAGATGGTTTGTTTGCTTTCCTTCAATGTCCTTGGATTGGATAAAACGAAGATTGGTTCTTTTGCGCCACAGCTGTGTCATGTTCATCCTTCTGGCTGGCTGCAGTGCGAGGCCGGGCACCTGCTGTGCGGCGCCTACCTCGACGGGGGCTACTGCCGCAAGTGCGACCGCGCCACCGCCTTCGCCCACTGTGGGCCGGAGCTGGACCTGTTCGTCGGCGACGCCAGGGTGCCATGCCCATTCAAGTCCTACGGCTGCGGCGCCTCCGTCGCGTACCACGCGTCTGCCGTGCACCAGGACGCGTGTGCCTACGCGCCCTGCCACTGCGCGGTGCCCGGGTGCCCGTTCACGGCCACCCCGCCGAGGCTCCATGACCACCTCGCCGTCGACCACGCCTGGCCCCTAGACACGCTCCCCACCTACGGGAAGGCGCTCCCGCTCCGCGTCCCGGCGCCAGCGCCGGCGTTGTCGGAGCCGCAGCCGCAGCAGCAGCACCGCCGCCTGCTGGTCGTGGAGGGCGACGAGCGTAGCCTATTCGCGCTGTCCGTGCGGCGGCTCCGGCGCGGCCTGCTGCGCCTTCTCGGTGTCGTGCGTCAGGACGAGCGCCGCCGCCGAGGCCGGCCCGCGGTTCACGTACATGCTCTGGGCGATATCGCCGACGGCCGTCCATAGCATGCCCCCCCGGCAACACGGGCCGCGACCTGATGATGGAGGCGGACGTGGCGAGTTGCGCGGTGCCCGGCGGGGCCGCCGTCGAGGAGGGGATGGCGCTGTACGTCCCGCCGCCGATGCTAAGCGGGCCGTCCAATTGCAAGGAGATGCACCTCAGGGTCTGCATCGACGTGGTCAATTCAGCTCCGGCCCCGCAGCTGCAGCGCTCTGCTAGCTCGTCGTCTCCCAGAGTTTAGTGTTCCAGCCTCGTTCTTGGGCTGGTTTTACGCTAAAACTAGCTTCCAATTCGTTTTATCTAGTTTACTCCTAGCTGGAAGAAAGGCTTGCATGTATATTTTGTGGATGGCAATGGCTGCCAATGGCATGTGCAAATGTAGTGGTTTCGGAGAACACTATGCTAATGTCATTTGCAATTCCATACTATTATGCCATGTTTGATGTAGGTGTATTCACTCCAATTTGGAGCGAAATGGAATGGAATTTAGTTTAATTCTACTCTAATCTACTTCAACACATATAGATTGAGATGAATACATGCACATCCTTACCAGCCTTACAGGAACTCGTTGCAACTAACCTTGCAAATACTACTGTTTCTACCTTCTGAGAAACTACTTGGGGTTGTTTGGGCTTTGCTATGGTCCAGTCCCCTGTCCACCACGACACAGCAAAACATGGTTGCAAGGTGTCACTTGTCACCAAATTTGCTATATATTGCCCAAACATTTCACCTGTAACATTATTGCATGAAGCAGACATGTCCGTTTACAAACTAGGCATGAGACATGTCCGTTTCGACCTAATAAATCATCGAGTCTGTCTACTATACAACCATGTGTTTTATGTAGTTTTAACACATAAATTTTTTTCATCATAGGATTAAGATCCAACAGCCTCCACCCTTCTTCTACTTCCAGCCTTCACAGATCACAGATCACATTTTTTTTTCTATGGAAGAACAAATCACAGATCCATCGTCGCCGTCGCCGTCGTCGCCGCCACTGCCATGGCCGGCGCGAACGCGAAGCAGGGCAACCCGGACCTGATCGGCACAGGCGCTCTGGAGCACGCGTCCATCGAGCAGTGGCTGCAGACGGAGGCGCAGAGCTTCGACTCGCCTAGCGCCGAGATGGTCTACAGCCTCGCCATCCTGCCGCCCACCCTGCCCAGGCAGCAGAACGACAACAACGACAACGACAACGGCAACGGCAACGGGTTCAACGCCAGGGACGTCGCTGTGGGCAGCAACGCCGACGCGTCCAGCGGCAAGCGCGGTGTGGCCGGGTCGCAGCAGCCTGCGGCGAGCCAGAGCCCGGTGAGCCCGCAGAAGGAGGAGGAGATGCTGAAGCTGTTCGAGCAGAGGAAGAAGGACCTGGAGAAGCTGCTGGACATCTACGAGCAGCGGCTGGAGGAGGCAAAAAAAAATCCATGTGTTTTTTTTTTTGCTAAAACACATGTGTGTTTGATAGCATTTATGATCATCTATGGTGTTTCGAAATAAATTTCCTTGCCATGATTTTAGGGACTGTTTGAATCCAGCCGGATTCTAAGAATCTCAGAGAAAAAAAAATCTCAAAATCTAATAAAACCTACTCACGCTGGCTATCCCAGACATGTGAAAATTTTGATTTCTGATGACCAAAGCTGGCTCACGTTCAGGTTCATGCTTGGAAACTGCTACGGGGACAGTACTGCAGGAACTAAAGCTCAACGATATCACGTCGGGCATTTAGGTACTAATTAGAAAGACTAAACATGAGTCTAATTTGACTTAATAGATTCGTCTCATAAATTAGTCTTAATCTATATAATTAGTTTTATAATTAGTCTATGTTTAATACTCTTGACGGAGACTAAATTTTAGTAGGCAGAACCAAACACCCCTGGTACCGGTACATGCACCACAGCACTGGTGGCCTGAAAAGAGAACCCAAGTACAGATCGCTACGGGTACTTCAAGTAGTACACAGCAATATCACATTTACATCTAGTGCAATTCAGCATTTACAAGTCATAAGTTGGCTTAATCGGATGATTCCAAATGAACATAATAAACTTAAAAGTATCCTCACTTCTAAATTTGAGGCTTTTACTTGTGTGCAATTATAAAAGTTGATAATTATCTATAACCCATTAAAAAAGTTGAGTTCTCACGGGTGCCACTGCTGTGAACTCTTTTACTCTCAACACTACTTCCGTCAGTTTTGGCTCTAACGGTGTCAAACCGCTGTTGTGAAAAGTCCAAAATACCCTCAGGTCTGAATATGCAATTAATTTTTTTGGCATCTTAATGACCTCAAATAAAAAAACTTATCGACACAGAATTTCGTCCCGTGTCGAGGACACACGCAGCAAGCCGGAAGGGTCTGCTCAATGGAGTAGATCCGCCTGGCTTCAGCGCAGGGATGGTCGATCCTGCGCAATCCTCCCGAGACGTGCCAGTCAATTTGACCCTTCAATTGACAAGGAGGGAAAGTTCATCAGTAATTAAGGGCGGAACTTGCCGGTGTTGCCAGACAGTCCCGAATGTATGGCTCTGAGAGCCGATATAGAAGAAAATCGACTAAACAGCCGATTCCAGCATATTCGTAAAGATGAATCGGTTAAAGCTCATTGGGTTGTATAAGAAGAATCGGTTATCATTCAGGATAAACATCATTATTCGAGCAATTATTAATCAATGGCAATAAGATATCAATGATGAGTGGTTTATGATAAGCCAATGATTATGAGTAATCAAACCCCTTTTAATATAAAGAAATAATTCAACATCGCTTAACCGTTTGATAAAGATAAATCTAATGAACATGTTAGATCTCATCTATCGCTATAACCAGTGGGGCACGAGGCAGAATCATGCAGACCGTAGAAACAACAATAAACTCGACGACCCTAACTCATTACTAATATCAGTGGGGCATGAGGCAGAATCATGCAGGCCGTAATATAATAATAAGATCATGGGGCTAACACATCTTTTGATTTATCTTTACTTCAACGGTCTCACGATGCGAACTGTTCGTGAAAGCACTCGATATCGGCTAAAACAGCCGATTCAGGCATGGCGCACAGTTGGTGTCATCCCTTATCGAAAATAGATCTATCAAGTAATGATCCCCACTCCACGATGCTAATAATGGGGTGTGAGACAGAATCACACAGGCCATAATAACGGACCATGAAACGGTTTTCGCTAGCCAATAAATCTACTCAAGACGCAACATGCTACAAACGCACGCCATGCACGATCAAGATTGAAATAAAACAGCCGATAAAGCATAATTCATCGTTTAACATGTAGATTAGATCAATTCAGATTAACAAATGATGAACTAGATAAAATATAGGGCCGATCTAGATCAATCCCAATCGGGCAGAGTGATATTGCTGTAATTTAGATAAATAATGAAAGCAACAAGCAATATCGGTAACTTGATGAATCTACCAGAGACTGCCATTCTAAGGTAGAGTCGATAACTTGACCTTGGTCTAATTCAAGCAGTGGGGTGTGAGGCAGAATCACACATGCCATACTTGAATTAGGCAAGAGTCGATAACTAGTTTATACCAGAGCCGCAGTGAAGGTCGACCGGATCGATGCAGCCGTACGAACAGAGGTATAAGCCATGACGGTACTCACAACAAGCAGTGGAGGTCGACCGGATTGATGCAGTCGTACTTGCCGAAGAACTCACCGGGATCTACTCTACTCCTACTCCTAAAGGGTGTCCGGAGCCGAAAAAAGTAATTGACTTGTATTGATTGATTGGATGTCCTTCTTACAATAGCCGGAGCTTGATATTTATACCCGGGGTCTAAACATGAATCCTACCTGATCACGATTTGCTACAAATTTAGGTATGAAGGAAAACATTTCTAATTTAAGATAACTTGGACTCTAATCTTTCCCCTTTCATAGAGTCTGATATGTATCTTCTCGATGCCAATCATATTTCACCATCGTTATCTGCTGACGTCATTTGGAGAGAACCGATCCAGTGTCATGTTCGACTCGGCAGATATCAATTTCTACTCAATCAACTCCTTGATTGGCATGATCTTGGAAGCCTGCGAGTTCACACGCTCTTCTCCCAAATTTTGGTGTAAACACATGCCCCCCAATTTTGGGATAAAATGATTTTATCCCAAAATTCCAGTTCATTTGTTTACCATGCTGCAGCTATACTGTACGCACGACTCTTGACTTTCCGGCCCGAGTCTTATATAACATCCCAACAGTATTTTTTTGCAACCCACTCGGCCTGTTCGCTTTCTCTTTCTCCCTCAAGCAACCTTCAACAGCCGACGTCGTCATCGCCAAGGCCCCAAACCCTAGCAAACTATTTGCTCCAACAAGCCGTCACCCAAGCGATCCTTGCCAGATTCGAACCAATTTTTTGACTGTGATGGCGACCATCGACCACGTCCCTGAGGTATGTCTCCAAGTCCTCATTATCCAATTATCAGCCGCTATCTTGTATTTCTTCTCAAACTTATTTTGCCCGATTTTTAGGAAATGAGGAACGAAATCTTGATTCCATCAGTCGTTTCTCCCAATATCTATTTTCTTGGGCCTATGGGGGACCCCGATCCATCTGACTTCATTCACCAAGAAACCAATCAAATTCCCTTCAAACAATCTGTAGTGGATTTGTCCTCTTGGAATACCAAAACTCTCTTCAGAAATTGGCCCAAGATGCCCAAGGGATGAAGAAATTAGTTCCGTAGGGTGTCCGAGAAAAAGGGTGGCGATTGGGAGCTTTATGATCGGAATCAATGTTTGACTCTTTCATTGTCTAGGATGGAGAAGAACGACTCACTTCTGATTGCTGCATCCTATTTTTGGTCCAATGCCCTGAATGCTTTCATCTTTGGTCACGGCCCGCTGACCATTACTTTGGCCGATGTTTACATGTTGACCGGCCTCAGAATAACTGGACCAATGCAGCCTTATGAGTACTTAAGTGTCGGCTCAAAGAAATTAGCCAAAATAGCAGACTGCATAGGATGGCTGGTTACATTCTGATTCATGTTGAAGATGGATCGGCTGTCAGCGAAAGGGAATACGTGGCCTTTCTGAACATGTGGTTGGAAAGATTCATTTTCTACGGGTCATCTTGTGGTCCAACCTACAATCACAAACTCATGGCAGAGCACCTAGCATTAGGCGAGGATATCCATCTTTGAAAATATCTGCTAGGAGCTGCTTATCATCTAATGTACAAGGTGGCTGCCTAATTACTAAAGAATGAACCAGTGCATACTGTCAGTGGCCCCTGGTGGCTAATACAACTGTGGCTTAACCTATATATGCATAAATTTGTGAGGCCTAATCTCAAGAGTTTGAGTTTCTCCTCTTCCAATTTTGATGAAGAATACAGAGGTGAAGAAGGAAGAACTCGGCAGTGCATGAGCTATGGCGAGGCTACATCGGCCATACCAATTGATTTCGACATTGGCCATCTCTTCAAGAAGTTTTATAGAGGATTTGGTGTAGACTTCCTGACTTGGCTACCATATGATGATGAGAATGATGAGCTGGCCTTCCCATTCAAGTTTCGCTTTGAGTCAGGTTGTTCGGACGATGTGGCGGCTGCAATCTTTAATTCTTTCGTCAAGCCCTGTGTTCTTCTAGCCGAGTTTCGTCATGGTCGTGGCAAAATGGCTATAGGCTCCTTTATTCCAGGCAACCTCCCAACATATGAATTTTACAACCCATCCTTTGTAGCCCGCCAGTTTGGTTTCGGCCAATTGCCTCCTCAGCTATTCTTCAAGAACATACTGAAACCGCGAGAAGACATCGGTGAAGTACTAGAAGTCGGAAGAGTTTTTCAGCTAGGATCAGATCTCCCTTCCCTCTGTTTGCACGATTGGATTAGGGTCAATCTCTCTTCGACTCCTGGTGGCAAGAATGGCATTCCCACATTTTATGTGGATCGGTCCATCCTTTGTGTGTAGCCTTGGATAAAGAATTTGCTTTGGACGGAGAGGTAATTCACTATTTCTCTTCTAGAAAGCTGCTTGATGAATTCCTCTGTTAACCATCCTAATCGACCTTTTCAGGATGTTGAATTTGATCCTCCAAGCTTGGATAGGAAGGGGCGTCCTATAGATTACCAGCCACCATGCCCAGTTTCGAGAATGGGATCGGCTGCGCCTTCTCTGAAGAGATTGATGAAAACTCCTGCTGCCCTCATAATCATGACATACCAATCTTCAAAGCGCAAGGTGGTCCAAGGGGTAACTCAGAAGGCTACTACTAGGAAGAGACTCCGTAGAATGAGACCATCAACTGTCTAGGTAATCAATTCGCCTTTTCCTTGGACTGGTGTTCAACTTTCTAATCTCATCTTTCCACAGCTATCGAGCATCGTGTCCCAGCCTACTTTGGGCGTGGGACTGCTATCCCAGGCATCTGATCAGCACCAACTGAACCTCCATTGGCCGATTCACGAAAGGAGCCGATCTCGGTTGAAATAAATGATACTTCTATGACCACAGAAAATGTAAACTCCATCTCTGATGTTTATTGGAGCATCTTTCTTGATTTCTCGATTTACTATTATTCCTGCCCCCTTATTTGGCTGTTCATTATACCAGACATCCTTCGATGAAACATTCGTGCAAGAACAGGAATCTGGTAGCTCACCTATTAGCAATGATTCGGTTGACGTTGGGAATAATCCTGTGGTTGGTGCTCAGACTGCCGATCTCCCAATCCGACACACACCTGATGGTAAGGAAGCTATACGTCTTTCATATTGCGATGATCATGAACTAAAAATTTTCCCTATCAGTGCAGATGCTAACACTGGAAGTTTAGAGCCGACTCAACTGGATGTTATTGGAGCATCGTCAGCTGTCCCTTTCCATCCGATAGAGGCCGCTACAGAGAAGGCACTATATCTTCTTTGTTGTCCACTTTGTGATAAACCGAGTCAAACCTCCTAATCGAGTTTTCTCTTGTACACAGGCATTCAATCTTCCAGCCCGGAGCCATTCTCTCAATTTTGAAGAATATTTTGATGAGGATGAAATCAGCTCGTCAGCTACTTCTTCTAGAGAAGCCCTATCGGACGAGACCAGAAATCGGCTGAGACACATATTGCCAATGCTTGAGAAGGACGTAGCCGATCTGATCCGAGACACTGACTCAATGCAGAGAGTCTTCTTGGCTATAAAGGGCGATCCTCTCCAACCCTCTCCAGAGTCTTGTTATATTTGTCTTCTTTTGAAGATTAGGCTCTGAAGGTGAAAAAGATTCAGAGAAACCTGTCCAATCATGAAGCTTTGATGGCCCAGGATAGCTCCAACAAGCAAGAGGCTAAAGAGTTGATGCGGCTAATTGATGATCTGAAAAATTCTTCCCCTAGGACCAATCCAGAGCTTTCCCAGTTGGAAATCAAACGCGCTGAACTTGAGAAGGAACTGGAAATCGTGAAAGCTTCTATCGACTGTCGCAAGCTTACTCTGGCCCAAATACCTGATGCCGTTACACAGAAGAAACAGGAATTGTTGGCCAAAGTGAAAAGAAGCAGAGCCATTCATAGCAGTCTTGAGAACACTCCTAGAACAGCCAAAGAGCACGAGCAAAAGATTGCAGAAGTCGACGTCGTCCGGCTAGAACTGTTAAAAATTATCCAGGATGTCTTGAACTTGTAATTCATAGGTTAACACGTGTCTCATGTAAGGTCAATGATAACCATATTTTGTTGTCCCATAGTATTTCTTGTCTCGGCTAGAGAATCGAAAAACAGCTGATCCTAGACTTCTGATCCCAATCAAGTCTAAAAACAAGAGAATCCTTTGATTTCCTACCTTGAGTTGCCTGGTGCCTTTGTGTGTGACTGTTTTTTCTTTTGTTTTTATCCTATAGGCGATACATTTCATATTGGCTTCTATAGTCAGTGGAGATTTTCATTTTATTTGAACTATAGGTGATACCCTTCTGGTACCGGCTATTAGAGCCGAGAGTGAATTGGCTATCGAATGTTGACCGTGTGTCAGGATATTGTTCCACAGAACCCTTCGTATCAAAAGTCGAACGAGTAACCAACCCAGGTCGAACATCCTATCAAATGAAACATAACCTCTTCCAGTCCATTAACTCTGAATTTACCATCTCATTTAGCATTCATACGTCGGCCTAAACCTCAGAACTAATGTTTGTTCTCCTTTATTCCAATGGCCGACGTGAAGCCGTAATTTCTCTACTAGAACAAACTCTCAGAGCTGATTGCTTGCATCGACTGTGGGCTTTCATTGCTGATCTTAATGAAGCCTCCTTCTCATGATTTACCAGAAAAACATTCAAAGTCTCCTAGTTCCCAAAAGACTGGATCGACTATTGCGATGCTTATGGATTCATCAGCACAAACCAGTTCAACATCATCTCCATGCCATTGAATCAAACACTGATGCATGGTCAATGGTATACAACAATTCGCATGAATCCAATCACGACCGACGAGCAAACCGTATGATCATTTTCCATCGATGACAAAGAATGTGGTGAGCAGAGTCTTGCTTCTGATTGTTAGCTCGATGTTTATTGCCCCCCGGGTCTTAGATGTATTGCCTCCGAAGTCTTTAAGCATCATGTCAGTCTCCATTAGATCTTCTGGTCCTTTGCCAAGTTTACGAAAAATAGCGTAAGGCATAAGATTGATAGAAGCACCTCCGTCCACCAGCATCTTGTTCATCGGCTTCCCATCGACAAGACCTTTCATATATAATGCTCTAAGTGCCGATGTTTAACTGGTTTGTCAAATATTACTTGATGTACAACTGTCAACTTAGCAACTATTTCCCCATACTCTGATTCATCGAAATCTGAATAAACTTCTTGATTTGCCGGAGCTCTGAATTCTGATGGCAGTAGAAAAGCCATTTGAATATTAGCCAATGGTTGCTTTCTATCGGCTATTTGCTTGGTGCGCCACACTTGAGTTTTACCGGATGTCTGAGCCTGTTCCATCTCTTTATTCCTTAGGCATTGCACCCTTCTTTTCTGGCTTCTTGTTAAACCTCTTGGGCACCACTGGTTTTCCTGCCACACATATCTTCTTTCATTATCTTCCTTTTCATGATCAGCCCAATCTTAATCAACGACTCTTTTCCCAAGATGATTATGAATACTTTTATTTTCTAAGCGTCGATCCATGTTCTTATGATGGTATGTATCTTGAGCATGGATAGACTGGCGGCTGGTTTGAGACTACCTATACTCCTGATACTGATTACTGCATTCTGTATAGTTATGTCTGGTAGGCAACTTCAAACCTTTATTCCAGCAATGTCTGAAGAAAGGACCATTCTAATATAGCTCGGCATGTTCCCTCTCATACCTTTCTTCTTTCAATTGATGCTGGTATGCTTGATCTTTTAACCAACACTGATAATCCTTTTCTTTCTGCCGCTGCCATTTATTCAACAGAATCCGAGATGTGACCCGTGGCTTTGTCGTCTCTGCTTTCGATGTGTCCCCCTGCTCGTATTGGCTATTTTACTCGGTATGCCACCTTCTAATCTCTCTGTACTCGTCAGCCGATATTTGCATATTGGGATCAACTATTCTAGCTTCTTTTGATTTGGTCGATGTTAAGACCTTGGTTTTTCCTTTAAACAGCCTGGCATCGACCATGTTATGTTCTCCTAGGAAAGGATTATCATCGATTTTCATCTTCCGAGGCGTATCAAATTTGAGCCTCCCTTGCTGAATAGCTCTCTGTATATGCTGTCTGAAGATTCTGCATTCATTAGTGGAATGAGAAGTAGCATTATGAAATTTGCAAAACTTCTTATTCTTCAACTGATCAGGGGCAACATGACATGACCATCGGGCAACTTGATCTGCCTCTTCTCAAGCAAGAAATCGAAGAGCTTGTCAGATTTGGTGACATCAAAGTCATAACTCTCCTCAACTCCTCTTTCCCAAGGATTTGGCACCATCACTGTCTTCTTGTCCCAATTCCACTCCGCTGCAGCAACCTCTTCTTCTTCATCTTCATAGCCGTCATCAACTGAGTATGGATCATAAGCTTTGGCTACTGAGGTACTCTTCTGGAATCGGGTATCTCTATGTATGCTCTGGAATTGGCTATTAAGCGCTGCTACTCGTTGAGCCAATTGACCTAAGTTGTCGAAATCTTGTCCCAGCAGCTTCTCTTTCCATATAGGCAGCATTCCTTGAACAACTAAAGCAGCTAGTTGATCATCAGCCAAGTTTAAGGAGAAGCACAAGTTTCTGGTTTCTCAAAACCTCTGAAGAGATTCAGTGCCCGATTCATTAGTCTTCTGTCTCATAGTTGTCAGATCGGTAATCTTCTTTTCTCCGGTCCCAGTGTAAAAATATGTATAAAACTTCTTCTCCAGGTCAGCCCAGTTGGCGATGGAATTGACTGGCAAGGATGAAAACCAAGTGAAGGCTGGCCCCAACAAGGATAGAGAGAAGAAGCGAACTCGATGGACATCTTCAACTGATGCTTCGCCCAATTGTGTAAGATACCGACTGACATGTTCTATTGTGCTTGTACTATCTTGGCCAGTGAACTTAGCAAATTCTGGGAGCCTATAATTCGTGGGAAGAGCAACCAAATCATATCATTCTGGATATGGGTGTTTGTACGAAAAGGTCAACCCTTTTGGCTTCAGACCGAACTGATTCTTCATCATTTCGGTCACTCTCAGCAGCAACTCATCAGCATTTGAATTTAGATTTCTTTATACCTGCTAACCCATATGTGCATTGAAATCTCTTGTGCCTTGGTACCCTGGATTTGGCATCATGTGAATGGTGTTGTAATCCGTGCCATAGTGATACCCTTGTGGAATCTCGATCTGTTGGGTTCTTTGCTGGCTTGCTGCTTGAAGTCTCTTATTGTAGACATAAGGATTTATATCCCTATGGAAATTTTGAATTGATGGTGCTATTTTTTGAGCCGGCGATCGTATGTGGCCTGACGTGCCAAAATTGATCACCTGGTTCTGATTTTGCCCCATCGGCTGTTGCACATGCTGTATCGACGGTCCAAGATTGTGTTGTGTCTGATTTCAAGCCTGTTTAGATGAACCCTGGACTGTCTAGATGTTACTACTATCAACTGGTGCTGCTTCTTGATGACTTGTACCGACTTGATTAGTTCCTTGGGTTGACGGATCTGGAATATTATAATAAGTCGGTCCGCCTTGACCAACTGGAACTCCGTGAATTGCTTCTTTCATGGCGTTGTGGAATATGTCTACGAAAGTTTCATTGTGGCTTGATACAGCGTCACGCACAGATTTGTCTACAATTTCCTTAAAGAAACGCATGTCTTCGTCTTCAGTTGTATCTGTCTGTCCGTGTAATAGAACTCTTGGTAGTGGAAATTTCTGAACAATTGTGTTGTCACGTGTTTTGGTGTAGGACAACAGACACTTGGTCTGAAATTCTTCTATAGCTTTGCTGATGATATCCTTATCTCCATCAGGTAGGTCTTCATAATGCGGCATAAGGATGTCATTGTTGTTGTAAGCCGTCATGACGATTGTGGGGTCCCACCGGGCGTGCCAGAAATGTGTGTCGACACAGAATTTCGTCATGTGTCGAGGACACACGCAGCAAGCCGGAAGGGTCTGCTCAATGGAGCAGATCCGCCTGGCTTCAGCGCAGGGATGGTCGATCCTGCGTAATTCTCTCGAGACGTGCTAGTCAATTTGACCCTGCAATTGACAAGGAGAGAAAGTTTATCAGTAATTAAGGACAGAACTTGCCGGTGTTGCCAGACAGTCCCGAATGTGCGGCTCTGAGAGCCGATATGAAAGGAAATCGACTAAACAGCCGATTCCAGCATATTCGTAAAGATGAATCGGTTAAAGCTCATGGGGTTGTATAAGAAGAATCGGTTATCATTCAGGATAAACATCATTATTCGAGCAATTATTAATCAATGGCAATAAGATATCAATGATGAGTGGTTTATGACAAGCCAATGATTATGAGTAAGCGAACCCCTTCTAATATAAAGAAACAATTCAACATCGCTTAACCGTTTGATAAAGATAAATCTAATGAACATGTTAGATCTCATCTACCGCTATAACCAGTGGGGCATGAGGCAGAATAATGCAGGCCGTAGAAACAAAAATAAACTCGACGACCCTAACTCATTACTAATATCAGTGGGGCATGAGGCAGAATCATGTAGGCCGTAATACAATAATAAGATCATGGGGCTAACATATCTTTCGATTTGTCTTTACTTTAACGGTCTCCTCCGTCTGTTTTTTGTCCTCATTTTTTTATTCCGTAGTGCCAGCAGGGAAACGATGGATTGACGGCTGGTGTACTGCATCATAGGTTAGCGGTTGGTGAAAGAAATTTTTAGGTGAAGACTCGGTCACTGTGCGTAATCTAATTTTTAAAATGGGTCTTGTGTTTAGATTTGGTCCGTTGGAGATATCCTAACCTTGCAACCCTGGCGCCTGCTGACCCATCTTTTGGTCATGGCCCTATATTTTTTTAGACGACATGCATGCAGGCTTTGTGTATGCGTGCCAGGGACTATCTCCCGTCGCTCTCCAACACGAGACGGACCAGGCGCTTCAACTTTTTGTCAGGTGGCGAGCCACCATCTTTTTAGGCCTGGTTTAGTTTCAAAAAAATTTTACCCTCAATTGTCACATCGAATCTTATGACATATGTATGGAGTATTAAATATAGACGAAAAAAATTAATTGCACAGTTTGGTTGAAAATCGCGAGACGAATGTTTTAAGACTAATTAGTTTATGATTAGCCATATGTGCTACAGTAACTAACACGCACTAATGATGGATTAATTAGGCTTAATAAATTCGTCTCGTAGTTTTCAGGCGAGCTATGTAATTAGTTTTTTTTATTAATATCCGAAAACCCCTTCCGACATCTCCGAAACATTCGATGTGACGGCAAAAAATTTTATTTCGCGAACTAAACGTACCCTTACTTTTTCTTGTCCGAGCCATGGCCTGACAAGGCTACCATCCACTTGTAGCGTTGGGCACGGCCTTAATTCCTCGTACAACAACGCAAGGACTCAAGCAGTACCGAGAGTAGCAGGCCATGGCCTGACAAGGCTACCATCCACTTGTAGCTTTGATGTCATCCACACCTCATTGCCTTCCTTGTCTCTAGCAAGGATCGATCAACCATGGCCCTACCTCTCTGCATTGAGGACAAGCATTCTGGCATGGCATATGGCATGCTTGAGTGGCTGGGACGTTGGGCCAACGCGGCACGGAGAGAAGATAAGCGACGATTTATGAAGATGTTTGGGATTGTTGGACTCCACATTTTTCGGTTTCACTCCATGTTTTTTTGCCGAATAAGTTCAACTTTACGCAACTTTGCTTCATAAAAAAAATAGAGTTGTAAAAACACCTAGCACAAATTTTAGATTTTTTGTGAAGCTGCTCAATGGTGACCCTCTAAACAGGGGATCCGTAGTCGGCAACGACTTTATCACTGCCGACAACTCAGCCACATTGCCCGTGCTTCCGCTTGTATTGCATCAACGAGGTAGCGACAGGGAAGCAAAAGAAAATAAGAAAAAGGTGAAATTCGCGAACGCAACACGAGTAGAAGTAGTACGCAACTCGGTCGGTGCTCGCGAGTCAAGACCAACGCTGCCGTCGTAAAACTAATGTGGGCCCCGTACGTCGGTGTCCATAGAAATCCCGTTTCCCTCCTGACTGTGCCGACACATCTCGAGATTGACGAAGTCATCACAGACGCCTCGCTGGTCGACGAGAACATCACCTACCACTGAAAGCACAATACCGTTAAATCCTGAAATAAATAAATCCAGAAAAACTACGAGCACCCGCGCTGAGTCGAGAACTTAAACTCGGGTAGATAGGTTCCACCACAAGAAACTAACCAATTTCCCTCCTTGCCCTTGTTGTCACCCTAGCAAGTTACCCGTCTGGCCACCTTCCACCGATTCGCGACGGTGCCACACCGCGGCGAGACGGTCGACGATCGACCCTCCAGCACCTTCTCGGATGCTCAACCAGTTTGGGACTTGGGTCCTCCATCCATCCAATGCCATCGTTGAGAGACGGAGATGCTCTGCGGCACCAGCCACCGCCGCCGCCTAAACTTGATGCATCACGGGCGTCCCCGCGTCTGTGCATGGCCACCGTGCTGCTGTCTAGCTCCACTGCTATAGCACGCAGCACGACTGCTCCCTAAAGTCAACCTTGCTCGGCTGCCCCGAGCCGTGAAATTGGCAAATCCCCTCTAGTGAGCGCTAAATACAGCGAATAGTAGCTTCATGGCGGGTTAGGGTATTCAGCTGTAGATTTAAAGGTATTCAGCTGAATACTTATTTTTTTTCTATTTTAACATATAATGTGTATATATATGTATTGGAAAAACAAAACTAAAATTAAAATGAACACACTGTGATGAATTCAGCCAGTCCATACATACTCGTATCCCTCTGCCCCACCAGGCGTCAGGAGAGCATCGGACATTGCCCGCTCCAGCGCTCCTCTGTTCTCTCTCGTTTTCCCCCAAAACCTACCGGTAGGCGGAGGCTGTAGGCGGACAGCGGACTACGGCGGGCGGCGGGTCGGCACATCGTGGCGGGCGGTGTGCGAGCGGGAGGCGCGTCGACCGCGCGAGGCGGCACTACGGCAGGCCGCGGGCGTCGGCGCGAGGCGGCCGCACCTGGCGCTGTGCCGCCGTGGCCCGTGGCGCAAGAAGCTGCCACTGCAGAGCGCATAGGCTGCTGACCGACGGACCGAGGGGCTACTGGAACTGCAGCAGAGCTACAACCGGTGAAATTCAATTTGTTAGTAAAAAATTTCGTCAATTGTCTTCTCAATTCTCCATTCAATATATTACCGATTACAAGCAAAACCACCAACACTAACCATTACTTAGTCTATTTAAATCATACTCTCTCTCTCTATATATATAGGACGAGGCCAGCCGGCAAATGCACCCAGCCGCGAGATGTACCTGGCTAAATTGCATTCTGTATAGAAAAAATGTGATATCTTCTAAACCATATATCTGATTTTAGTTCTGTTTAAAATAGGTTGTTGAAAGAAATATGCTTAACAAAACAAGATCCATGAAGGCTATATTTGGTGAAGTTTTTTTTTTCAAATACGTAATTACAATATGTTGTACTATGAGTTGCAAGCACTTCTACAACACAATTATAACTTGGTTGTAGCGTATTTAGCACTGGTTGCAATGAAGATTGTATTTGATGAAGTTTTTTTTTTTCAAATACGTAATTGCAATATGTTGTACTATGAGTTGCAAGCACTTCTACAACACAATTGCAACTTGGCTGTAGCGTATTTAGCACTGGTTGCAATGAAGGTTGTAGTTGATGAAGTTTTCTTTTTCAAATACGTAATTGCAATATGTTGTACTATGAGGTGCAAGTACTTCTACAACACAATTGCAACTTGACTGTAGCGTATTTAGCACTGGTTGCAATGAAGGCTGTATTTGATGAAGTTTTCTTTTTCAAATACGTAATTGCAATATGTTGTACTATGAGTTGCAAGCACTTCTACAACACAATTACAACTTGGCTGTAGCGTATTTAACACTGGTTGCAACTCGTTACTACACAATTACTACTGGTTGCAACAAAGTTACTACCCGATTGCAAACCAATTACTACTGATTGCAACTAGTTACTACTCAATTGCAACACAATTGCTACTCATATATCATTGCAACTCAGAATTGCAACTTGACGTGATTATAGTGACCAGATGCATATAATACACAGTGTTATAACTAGTTGCAACTAGGTGGTAGACAGAGTTGCAATCGGTAGTACATTGACATGCAACTCGCTTAAAGGATAAAAAATATATCCATATTGGATCTAGTTTTGCTCAGAATATTTTTTTTAAGTCGGATGCAACAAACGGTTTATCAATCGAGGTTACGGTTTAGGAGAAAATTTGTTTCAAAGATTCAAACCAACAAAAAATTCTATGCATGCATACATGTATTCGCTGGTTGCTCTAAGTTGATGCGCCCGCCGGCCTGGGTGCATTCTATATACAGGATCCACCTAGGTGTATATATATATATTAGATACTGATGATTCGTTTAACTCCAGTTGCTGCCTATTGTTGGACAGGCCCAGAGTCTTACTAGTTACTGATGATGGATGCCCTGCCGGATGGCGTCCTTGGGCACATCCTCGGCTTCCTGCTAGCTCCAGAGGCTGTGCGGACGTGTGTTCTCGCTCGGCGCTGGTGCCAGCTATGGAGATTCACTACGGGCCTGCGTGTAGGGTGCCGCCATGAGGATGAACGGGCACCGGTGAAAGAGCACCGCGAGTTTTTGGACCATCTGCTCCTACGCGGAGGCTCGGCTCTTGACTTTTGCGAATTTGGATTTACTGAATTCCAGGACGATGATGAGCCGCGGGTGAATCTCTGGTTCCGCCATACCATCATGTGCAGGGTTCGAGTACTCAAGCTCCATATCTTTTCCATGTGCTATCTTGAGCTAGATGACTTGCCTCTCGTTTCTCAGCACCTGACGAGACTGGACCTCCATGGTGTAGTACTCCACAGCAGCTTTCTCAACTTCTCCAGCTGCCCAGCCTTGGAGCATCTAGAGTTGGTTGAGTGTGGTTTCTTGACTGCCAACAAGATCTCGTCCAAGTCCCTAAAGCATCTGAGCTTGACTAATTGCTTTTTGGATGTATTTTCTCACGTTTACATTTATACCCCACTGGTTTCACTTCGTCTAGATGACCTCCAGGGGATGACTCCCATACTTGATATCGTGCCATCATTAGTGAAGACATTTGTCCGGATAACCGAGGAATGTGAGGATGTCTGTGCAAAACTGTTACACCCAGAAATTTTGGATTGTGTTTGTCAATGGTGTGTCAGTTCTAAGAACATTGATGGCAGCGGCAGTTCTGTGCTCCTAAGAGGTTTATCACAAGCTAAGAGCTTGGTATTGATTTCTGAACTGGACAAGGTAAACGAACACTTTGCCTCAATTATATTATTAATAACTCTATATGACATCCCCTTATTTCTGCTACATTGTCTACATTATTGCATCTTTTTTCCAGGTTGTTTTCAAAAGTGATTTGAGATGGTGCCCTGTCTTTAACAATCTCAAGGCTTTGTTTCTCAATGACTATTGGTGTACACCTGATGACTTCAATGCATTAGTCTGTATTCTTGAACACTCACCGGTTCTTGAGAAGCTTACACTTGAACTGTTTTGTGAGGTATGTTCTTTATAAATAATGAGCAATTGCTTCTCTGCAAATGAGAATAGTTACACCGCTGAGTGATCTTGGGAAAAATGATTTATTTCACTGCAGGGACCTAAGTATAAAATTGAAATGAAAGGAAGCTTCAATCTGAGGGAGCGATCAGCTAAAATTTCAGAACACCTTAGCATTGTTGAAGTCAAGTGTCAAGATGTTGATGAGAGAGTTCTCAAAGTGTTGAAGTTCCTTCCTACCATTAACATATGTAAGCTAACTTACAACTTTCCTGGTGCTTCTATCTGAAAGTTCACTACAAAATTATTGACGAACAAACAACCTGCACTGTGTAAACGTACATTTAGCTGGCAGATAAAATCACAAAAGTCTGAACCTTCACTTGCAGTTAGTAAACTACATGTCAAACAATCAGTAGACCTTTATATTCTAATTCGAAGTTGAAATTGTTGTAGTGTCATAATTAGTAAACTACATGTCAAACAGTTAGTAGTTTTTTTTTTCATTCACTGTCAGGTTAATTGAACATATGACAGTTAATTGGATTAGCCAACAGTTGTTCATGCAGTTTTAAGATTCTGTCAAGTTACTGATTTTCTATTCCTATAGATAACAGTTAACTCTGGAGTTATTATGATTTTCATTTTTGTACAGGTTTTGGTGTCTTAATTGAGGCGCTATGAAATTTGGGCTGTCAAGGGATCTACTATCTTTTAGGCTCGTTTGGAACGCAGGATAGGCAAAGGAATTTCACGGGAATGCAAATCCTTTACCTTGATGACGTCATATGGTGTTTGGATCAAAGGAACGAGCTGTACCATTCCAAAGGAAAGTCTTCCTTTCACCTAGAAAACGTAGGAACGAAAACATCCACTGCTATCTCTTGTTTTTCATTCCTTCACGAAGTCCAAGACACTCATGCTCACTAATACTAGTTGGTGCAGGCTTTCAAGAAGACAAAGGACAAAGCACTCATTGATTAACACTCTAAAGTAGGGTCCATGGTCTGTGCAAACATCAGCACGGCATATATGGCTGATCAGAATATTTTGAAATTCTTTTTGTTAACTAATATATGTTGCTTTATTTAAGAAAAATATTTATCCAATTCTTGTTTAGTCTAAGTAATCATGTTTATCACTAACCCCTAAATTCCTATGCTACTCAGAATCCATTGTTCCAAACACCAAATCTTTTAAAATTCCTATGTTTTCCATTTCTCAGTTATGCACATACATTCCTTTCCTATTCCTGTGTTTCTTCCCGTTCCTCTGTTTTGTATTCCTCCGTTCCAAACAAGGTTGTAAGGCTAAAGTTGGCTGGAACAAGGTTGTCATCTCTATGACTATTATATATGGGCGATTGGGTGTGTAATGTCAGCTACAGACTTATAGTTATAACTAGGTGAATGCCCGTGCTTTGCTACGGGACTTAAAAAATAAAAAAGCAATACAATTACCAGACTCAAACAAAATTGTCAAAATGATAGATTATTAGATTATGTGATTAAATTACAAAAGCTCAAGCCATTTCTATGCACCGACTTTGGTCCATGAATATATAATATGCTATTGCTAGACATGTATTAGTCCTCTAGAGCACTTTGGTCCATGAATATATATGCTATTGCTAGAATGATTATACTTTTAAATCATTATTATTCAAGAGGTAACATACAATTAGAACTAAATACAAGAAAGCATAATACTTATTTATCATTATTAAAGAATTGTCCAACTGGTCACGATCCAAGCTATTAACAAAGTCTCTAATAAATCACAAAAGTATGGGCCTCAACACGGGGGCGGATCCAAGAACAAATGTATGCCAGGGCTGGGATAGTGTACATTGAAATGAGATGAAGCTACTTGAGTTGATTTGGAGCTAGATTAGCCTATTTCCAGTGTATATAACACGTAGATACAGGGCATATCATGGACTGGACCCGGACCCTGTCCTAGATCCACCACTACCTGCATAAATGAAAGTACTTATTAGATGTATAACACAAGAGGCAAGTAAAATATAGTCAGCAGCCACCTATCAACATATAACTAATACCTTAGTTAAATAGTTATGATATTAATGGCATCCTACAAGAACAAGGACTAGGAGACCTGAGTTAGTATGTGAACATCATTGCCCAACATTGGAAACAATGCATGGCAGACCGAGATGAACATATCCAGTACCATATTATTTATCTTCATATTTACCCATATTAAACCAATTTTAGATGGCAAAAATCACAGGGAGATAATTTTAGTTCCATACCTAACATAAACAGGGTGATCAACATGGAAAAAACATCATGAGTGACCTCAAAGAAACCCTTGGCATTGGCTCCCCGTGCATACACAACACTTTCAGGGATACGTTCCCTGTCGAACTGAGGAAGGTTTTCAATTAGATGATAATCCTCAACGATGATGGGTCCTGCCAAAGAAGAACATATTATGGAAAACCATAAATCAGCAATGTTAGCTAATAAAACCGACAAGGAGAGAATCTCACTTAAAAAGGTTATCATTTTTCTGACATAACTGATACAAACATGTTGGGCAATGGGCACAGATAGGTGCATATATCCCTGTAATTGATGGACACTTTTGTGGCAACGACAATTCAGAAGAACCAAACTGGACTTGCAATCGGTTTCAAAGTTTGGCCACACATGCTGAACAGAGAACCAAGGATTAAGCTTTCTAGTAATGATTCAACCCTACCCCAGGACCCAGGTAACCTCTAAAAGTAAATAGACCGGGTCAATAATAATCAACTGTGAATCTGTGATGGCTATCCCTTGACTTCACTATCCTGCAACTGCCCCTTGCGCACCTCAGATTGTCGCTGTGACTCCATGATGGCATTTCCGTATTGAAAAGGCACTTTCTTTCGTTGATCACACTTAAAAACTCTCTTTTAAAGCTAGATGGATGGATGGAACGACATAGACAGACGGAGGAATTTCCCAAGAATAATAGAGAAGGTAGATGTGCCCAATAAAATTTTAGAGCTAAACAATCGTGACAAAAATTAAAGTAAGTAAATATTCTCGCAAGCAGTGGCACTATTTTTTCTACTATATGAAAGTGCATCGAAACCTTTAGTGGGTTTTGAATGATTGATCGATTAAAGATCTAACAAGTTTACTAGGTGTGAAACAGGAAGTTGGTTATCTCACAGGTACTTGCTTAAATTGTGTAAAGCCAAAATGATATGTTGTTGTATAAACAATCTAGTTGAAGCACAAGACAACAATGCAAATAGAATTCATGCAAAGACTTATTTATTGTGAGATTTCCATGATCTATGTGAAAGTAAGCATGATAAGAATTAACTAATGAGACATAAGGGATTGCAAATGGAATGGTCTCATATTTGAAGCTTGTTAAATTAAAATTAAAAAGACAATAATACAAATGAATGGATGATTCAACACAAGATGTGACTTGACGACTTGAGATGGTGAAGATAGTAAGGAAAGGCTTCGAGGTACTAAGCAAGAGTGAAGGGCAAGCGACGGCTTGGCGGCCGAAGAACAGCTAAGGTGAAGAAGAAAGTACTTGCATTTAGTTGAGGTACTAATCAAACTATGAATGTCATATTGATGTAGAGGATCAAAACACTATTGGAGTGTTTGATGAAAGTGACTTGGTACATTTGGAATTATCTATATTTGATGAATGAAATCAAGTCACGTGCTCAAGATGGCTATGCTCAAGAGGAAAGATCAAAGTTGACAAGTTGGCACCCTCACTTGATGAAGATTGAAAGACACGGCATTGATAGAAAGAAATCAACTCAAGAGGTTTAAAATTTATTTTTTCATTGAATCTTGAGTTAATAGAAAAGTCGTACTATAAAGAATGATGCATCATGTTGATAGATGATTATTCATAAGTGCTCAAGCCAACGTAACTCAGTTTGCACTGTGCCCGTTATGCGTGTCCGGTATGTGCGCAGGGCACAGGGGCTCCTCTGTGGTTCTGGGCTCTTCTAGTTGTCCGAAGTCCCGACAAGTGTCGGGAGTTCCGGGAGTCGGAAGTCCCGGCAAGCGTCAGAAGTTTCGACACTTTGCGCTGACTAGAGCTAACTGTCCAGGTCATACCGGACGTGCCTACCGGACGCGTCCAGTACGAGTCCAACGGCTAGTTTCTCAAAGGGGCTATAAATACCTCCAGTTGATACACATACATGTTTTTGAGCCTTGAGAACACTTTCCAACCCTCTCTTAGTGAGTGTCTGATCCTAATCGTAAAATCCAAATTGTGAGTTGAGAGAAATTCAATTTGAGAGCAAGCCAAATCCTTGAGCACTTGTGCATATTGTCGATCTCGTGATTCGTATTTGTTACTCTTGGACTCTTCGGTTCTAGACGACTAGGCGTCGCCGGAGAGCACCCGAGAGATTGTGGTGTGCCTTGAAAAGTTTGTAACAGTCGATCTCACCGCCGAAAGGGAAGAGATCTAAGCTAGTGGAAGGAGGAAAAGCGGTTGGAAAAGACCGCGGCTAGAGTCGACCTTTGTGAGTCCTCTAGGGCTGACCTTCATTGGGTCGCCCGCAGCCACCTCAACGGAGAGTAGGACTCGAAGGAGTCCGAACTTCGGTAAAACAAACATCATGTCTCAATTCGCATTTCACTTGATATTTATGATCCACTTGGTTGTGCAAGTTGTTCTTCAGGTTCTTTGTGTTGAGAAACAACTCTTGTAGACTCCTGCAACTTTTGTGGAAGTTTGGAATCAAACGGAGCAAGATTTGGATTTGAGGTGCTCTGCCCGCACATACCGGACACGTCCGGTATTGGGTGTGCAGAGACAATTTGATTCTTCTTTGTTCTAACTCTTGTGTTGCAGGTTCTAGGGTCCTAGATTATTTGATATTGACTGTATACTCTGTTTGGTTACTCGTGAGGGGTTGTATTACTTTCATTTGGAGTTCCAGCACTAATCGTTTCCGTTTTTGAATGTGTTAATTTTTAGAAACGCTTATTCACCCCTCTAGACGACATCCTCGGTCCTTTCACTGTACCATTCCCAAAAAAATCTAATTTCCATTGGGCAGACACTGGTTGATCGTAAAACAAGGATCACAGTGCAACGATATACCAGGTAACAAGCAAATGATAATACCATTGTCCACTTTAGGACCATTCTTTCCCATTGGACCTGCAAAAACTGAGTTCGGATTAGATGAAGGCAAACGGCACGGTCTTCAAGGTACATCCTCTTGGACAGGAAGTTGATCCCGATAGTTGCCTGCATCCAAGGGAAAATGTGCAGATACATCAGCATGTACCATCAGATGTTGTCGACAACTGAAGATCGACTGACGGCAAGATGGAATGACAATCAAATCTACTTTGCTCTGTTCTTACTTCTACTTCCAAAATTCTGCAGAAATAAAAGTTGAGTTGTGATCTCTCACTGGATCACTTCAGTGCTCCAACCTATTTCGATCGGCTCCCCTTTTTTATACCCCATCTTATTCAATCGCATAAGGACAATTCTTATTATGATTCTACTGTTTACTTCTTAACCTCATGGATCTTAGTTCACTGGAAGAAGCCAGATCCCATAAGATGCATAACCTAGTATTCAGACCCAACTCATTCATCCATATTATTGCACAATTATCCACCATTGCAGCGAAACAAAAGAAAATTATTCATTTTCTTTGCTGTTTTATATAAGTCACATCTTACTGGATGCTAAATCATGAGGTTTGGGTGCAATGTTAAAACTTGCAACTGAATAGAAGTATAACAAAATAAAAAACAGAGATAACTTTGAACTTACTCTTCTTCAATCTTTGCTTTCCAAAGCCAGTGCACAAATGCCCACGGTCTATTCAGGACCACATGCCCCCTGTAAGAATATGTTTTTAACATCCGTGTTTTTGAGACCTATTATTAACCAGGGGCATTACAACTGAAATTCCAGGTTAAAGTGTCTAATAGCTCCCAGAGAAGCTTAATCTCGTGAATTTAAAGAACACATGGTTAAGACATCCAAACAACCCATACTTAGAATAGATCAGACAAATGAACAACCACCTACCTTGCCATAATAAAGAGTTCATGAACCATCCGACAGCACTCCTCGGTATACTTCTGAACCAAAACCAACTCAAAATTCAGAAAAAGACATCCTGATGAAGGTGCAGTCAGTGTGATGAGCAACCACACATGCCAGCAATTTCTTCCATGTGCCTGGCTGGAGGTCCATAAAGGAGAAAAAAAATAGGTGAAGTCTTTGCTGTAAATAATTTCTGAATGCATCCACTGGAATGAAATAACAACCATCTTCGTTAATAAACATGTAAGGCAAGGTAGAGATGGAAAATTACAACAGATGCATAACAGCACAGTGCTTCACATTAACAAAATTTTCCATTGCAACACACGGGCATGATCCTATATACTGACGTAGATTAGAAGAGCGAATAAAACTGCATTTCAATCATAGGTCTTACTGCTTGTTGCCCAATGACTGAAGCTGTGTTGAGTGACAATATGTTTCAGAGAATTTTTCATTGCATCTTGCTGCCTGTACATGTTTAAACATGGTTGCAATCTATGTTTGCGCAGATCGGGCCAGTTAAACTCTGGGAGCCTTGGAATCTGCAGTGCTCGGTAAATTTAGGCCCCTCAACCACGTTCGTGTATGAAAGGATGAAAGACCACCGAGTATTAGAGTTGAGGATGACCTGAAAGTATACAGAATTTACCCAGTTAGTCTAACACAACGTTAGGCATTGCACGGTTTCAGATTTAGAGATGATTTTGAACTCGAGCAACATATCAAAGACCATCCATGTGCAAAGCTTCAAGTAAAAGTTGTGTAACTATGATCTAGGCATATGGTTTCCCCTGATTCTTACTGAACTTCACCGTGTGAGTTTCAGTTGTATTGTAGATTTGTAGTGTAGGGTGTTTTGTATATAGCAAAGAAACTCATGCTATGCTAGTACAGAGCACCATGTACCGCTTATAAATTTTCCATGACAGTGAACAACAGTTCCTTCCTGTAGGAATAACCGCAGCAGATCTTAGTTAAATCACATCAGTTGTCAGATGCAATAAAAGGACAAATTACATCAGTTGTCAAATCAGCAGCTATGATGTCGTGCATGGAAAAAATAAATACAGCAACTTCATTTACGTACTTCTTTGGGGTGTTTAGTTATCCCAAATTTTAAACTTTAGCACAATGTAAAAAGAAGATTCCTCGTCATAAAAAACTTGCGGTACATGCATGGAGTACTAAATATTGACGAAATCAAAAACTAATTACACAGTTTGGTTGTACTTTGCGAGACGAACGTTTTGAGCCTACGCCTGGTTCATTTTGCAAATTTTTTGAACCTGATGAATAGTACCACTTTCGTCTTATTTGGCAAATATTGTCCAATCGTGGACCAACTAGGCTCAAAAGATTCATCTCGTGATTTCCAACTAAACTATGTAATTAGTTATTTTTTTACCTACATTTAATACTCCATGCAAGCGGCTAAAAATTGATGTGATGGAGAGAGTGAAAAAACTTGGAATTTGGATGGCATCTAAACAAGGCCCTAATTAGTCAACGTTTGAATAATTATTACCAAATACAAACGAAATGCTACAATAAATTTGACGGCGCCGATTTTGGGCGCAACTAAACGAGGGCTTTCGGGTGGTCTCAACCGCCACGTTTCGTCTCATGGAGCAGTGGTCTCGCCGCTGTGCAGAGCAGCTTGCAGAGGCTGCAAGTGTTTCGTTGACAAAATGCTAAAGCCACCGCTCAGTTTCGCGTTGGAGAGGATGGATGGTGTCCCCAGCACCTGTACACCATCTGAAAAAGCTGCAGGACCATTTAAGGCCTGGTTTAGTTCCCAAAAATTTTCACCCCAAACTATCTCATCGAATCTTGCGGCACATGTATGGAGTATTAAATATAGACGGAAAAAAAACTAATTGCACAGTTTAGTTGGAAATCGCGAGACGAATGTTTTAAGACTAATTAGCCCATGATTAGCCATAAGTGCTACAGTACTAACATGCGCTAATGATGGAATAATTAGGCTTAATAAATTCGTCTCGTAGTTTTCAGGCGAGCTATGTAATTAGTTTTTTTTATTAGTATCCGAAAACCCCTTCCGACATCCCGAAAACATCCGATGTGACATCCAAAAAATTTCATTTCGCGAACTAAACACACCCTAAAAGCTACAACAGAGTTGTATGTCTTAGTTGCGAGGACGGGAGTTTCCTTTACTCCTTGCTTATACGCAGGGGATGTTTGGTTCTTTATCTTTAGTCGCTCCTAAAAATTTACGTCACATTGAATGTTTAGATGCTAATAAGGAGCATTAAATATAGATTAATTATAAAACCAATTACATAGATGGAGGCTAATTTTTTAGACGAATTTTTTAAGCCTAATTAATCTGTCATTAGCACATATTTACCGTAGCATCATGTTGTCAAATTATGGACTAATTAGGCTTAAAAGATCCATCTCGCAAATTAGTCGCAAGTTATGCAATTAGTTTCGTAATTAGTCTATATTTAATACTCCATGCATGTATCCAACATTGGATGTGACAAGAATTTTAGAAGTTCCTGCAGGAAACCTTTTTTTATGAAGCTAGCAGGCTCGTTAGCCCGGGTTGGTGGTGTCCTTATTTGAATTACTCATGCTTCTTCTGGTGTCTATAGGAGGCGCCGTAGTAGGAATAGCAATGATAGCAGTAATCTTTTAATATTTTTTATTCTGTAAATGATGTTTAGTAGTAACTATTTGATTTTTCAAAAACACAATGACTAAATTAGAGCTAAATTTAGCTAATCAACTGATGAGATAGATTGACCTCAGCATGCATGTGAATTGCTTGGTTCATGCATATGCAGATGGGTGGCCATTGCCTCTTACCGTAAAACTAAGCATCCAAAAAAACATAAAGCTCTTGTTTAGTAGTACAAAATATCATAATCAAGTAGTACTTTGATTAGTACAGGCAGCCTGCGAATAATCTTTGTCTATTGACCGTAATTCCGTTAGGGCTCGCTCGTTTGAGTCATTTCCGCCCCGGAATAAATCCTGCTCAACTCTATTACATACAAATTAAATAGATATTCCTGGTCGGAACAGTTCCGGGAGCTCGTTCGCCGGGGACCGAACGGCCCCTTAGACTGTAAGTTCTAACCAGGTAGCGGAGCCGTAAAAATCAGGAAAGCGCTTTTTTTTACTCTAATTGCCGTCATCAGTAGCAATAATCAAGCAGTAATTTACATAACCGGCCTCTAAACGTTTTTGAACTAGTAAGATTTTGTTTTCCTCCTCCCAAACCGTAAAAAGCAGCCATTGCAATAGCAAAACCGTCACTGACATAACAGTACAACATAACTTTAGAGTAGTAATTTGGCGCTTTACAATAATAATCAATGAGAAAATAACAAAAAACAAATACAAATAATTCCTTATTGTATCAGTAATAATATTTCATCTACAGTTTTTACAACAAATCCATAAAAAAAATAAATCTAGCAGCCATAATAATATTCCAAAGAGTAACGATTCCTGGTCGCAATTGCCGTAACAAGCAAGAATTGTGGAGAAAAAAACAAACAAAATCATCTCTATTTTGTACGGTACATATAAAATCCATCGGGAAAAAAAAATCAAATATAGAATCATCTCTATTCCTGGTTGAGCCACCGTTTGATGAGGCTGGATCCGTCGCTTGCTATCGATGGAGAGCCCTCCGTGTGGAGCGTGATGCGCTGCTGCTGGACGACGCCGCTCGTGTGGGGCAGTCTGCACCGCCGCCTGGGGACGCAGCTCGCGTGGGGTAGGTTGCGCCGCCGTCGGTGGACGCCGCTCGCGTAGGGCAGGCTGCGCCGCCGCCGAGGACGTCGCTCGCCGTCATCGGGGTGGGGGGAGCCGCGCCGCCGCCGGGGTGGGTGTGGGGGAAGATCACAGCGCCCGCCGCCTCGATCTGGAACGGACGCCGCACGTTGGGAAGCCGCCGCCGCTCTGATCCAGACGGGATTTGGGGGAAATGAGAGAAAACTAGAGTTAGCGAGGTATTTATACGAGGTATATTTTACGGCCATAAAGCTCGAACTACTACTGTATAATAATTTTTATTTACGGTTGTAACTTACGCTATCACTGCTTGCGAAACAATTACGTTTGCTATATAAATATTTATGGTTGCGGGAACGTGGGATGGGTTGGACGTGGAGTTGATGTTTTGCCGTCGCGGGGTAGTTTTACGGTTGCGGACTGGATAAGTTACCGTTGCGGGTTCGGAAGGATGGTTTGGGGGTGTCAAATAGTTATTTAGGTTATATAATATAATATAATATAATATAATATAATATAATATAATATAATATAATATAATATGAAACTTCATATACCGCATAGCTTCCGCGCATTCTAAGCGCACTTAACCAGTGTAGTCGTTACTTTAGATCACGCGTCTGTGTTGCTACAAGATAACTAATATTTTGTACTAAAAATATACGGATCGTATGATAAGATAACAATACTGTAAAATTAAATATCAATATTAAAATGAGATTTAATTCAAAAAGCAAAGTTTATGAATTTAACATAGTCACGGAGTGCGTGGCGTCGCAGGCTCACAAACTCTACTTTATAGACCTTTTCGTGATGCGGCTAAGAAAATATTTTATATTGGTAGAAAGAAATCTCCTATATCCATTTCTTTCGTGCTCACAAACTAATGACCCTGGTGCAACAATGAAAAATACAAAGGAGCTATCCTCATGAATGCGCGGAACCAACGCCACTACGATCGTGTCACTCCACTACCACTTGTATGGTGTTGTTTAGCACTATTGTTCACTATTATCGCTAACTTAATTCGTTGGTTTTATTCAAATAATTTATGTTTGTAATTATGCAGGTGCAAATTCGGTTGATCCCACATTGGCATATGAGAAAAGTGGGAAAAGTCGACAAAACTCATGGTTTTGAGAACATACACGTGTAATAGTTATAAGGGCGCGTTTAGTTCTGAAAATTTTTGGCTTTTGGCTACTGTAGCACTTTCGTTGTTATTTGACAAAAATTATCCAATTATGGACTATTTAGCCTTAAAAGATTCGTCTCGCGATTTCTCGGCGAACTGTGCAATTAGTTTTTTTTTCGTCTACATTTAGTACTCCATGCATGTGCCGCAAGATTCGATGTGACAGGAAATCTTGAAAATTTTTGGTTTTTGGGTTGGAACTGAATGGGGCCTAAATGGTTATAAAACGAAATATTATGTACAAAACACTGAAAGTGTCATTTTTATAACAATAATATAACACATGTTCAATTTTTATTATGCCATCACACAAGTGTATATACAACATCTCCGTGTAGAGTCTGAGAAACCATTTAAAAATACCTAGGAACAGCAACAAATATAGCATTAGTGAGATATTATTTGTACAATATAAATTGAATGGAAAAAAATGCATTGTATGCGTTAGTAATGTTCTGTTACCTCGCCTATGGCGTTAGATTATTCTTCGTGAAAGTTCCATCCGCTATTGGGGTCTTCTTATCTTTATCTTTTTTATTTGACGCATTCTTATTTTTTTCCCTCGACATTTTTTAGCATTTTTCTTCTCTATCTTTTTTGCCTCCTCTTGTGCCTCCGCATCAGGCGGGAGAGCAAGGATCTTAATATTGGTTCTTGACGTGGCTCTAGACATCGCAATGTACAACTGACCATGAGAGAATACTGATGTGGGTAGGTACACACCCACGTTTGGGATAGTTTGGCCCTGTGACTTGTTGACCGTCATGGCAAAGCTCAGCCTGATAGGAAACTGCTTCCTCTTAAACTGGAACGGGAACATCTCGTCATCAGACGGGCAGAGCGGTATTCGAAGAAGGAATACCTGCTTCCCAGCATGCTGCCCCACCACGATTTTAGGGTCGATTGTATTTCTTCGAAACCCCCCACCACCAGCCTTGTACCGTTGCATAGCCCATTGACAGGGTCAATATTCCTAAGCAATATGACAGGACACCCGAGCTTGAGCTTCAAGACGTGGAGAGGCAGCCCTTGGGGGTCAAACTGTTAAGGAACTCCGATGGATAGTAGTTATGTGGATCATCTACCACGGAGTCAAAACTGTGATACACCGTCTCGCCGCCCTGGAACATATCAATCATTTTCATATTGATCATGTCCACCCAATCGTTACGTGTAGATAAAATCGCTTTGGTGGTGATGTAGTCTTTGTCCGCCATGTTTGCATTTAGATCTGGAAAGATGATGTCGATCAATGTATGAAGATCTTTCTCGGCATCTCCAGAGTACGGGGCACATATCTCGTCTGGAATACATACATTGCCATCTCCGTTAACCTCTTTCGTTCCACCACCAATGCGCAATAGATAATCTGCAAACCATGGGTCACTCTGAGCCCTCATGTTGCGGACGAGCTTTAGGTGGCGCATGGATTCCCAAAGATACGACCTTCGTAGAGAAGCACCAACTATTTGAGATCTGGATCCTTTCCGCACAACAGGGAGGACCTGTCTGAAATCCCCACCAAGAACAACAATCTTTCCACCAAACAGTAGGTTTGACCGGCCCATTATATCCCGTAGGTTGTTGTCTAGTGCTTCCACATTTTGCCTCTTTGTCATAGATGCCTCGTCCTAAATTATGAGAGCTGCTTGCTGCAGCAACTTGGCAGTACCACTCTATTTCGTGAAGCTACAGCAACCGCCCTCTTGAAGAGTGAGGGGTATCTTGAAACACGAGTGGACCATCCTCCCGCCTGGCATTATGGCTGCTACGACTCTAGATGTAGCTGTAGCCACGGCAAGCTTGTCCTGGCTGCGTAGTTTTGCGAGAAGTGCCCTATACAAAAATGTCTTTCCCGTCCCGCCAGGTCCATCCACAAAGAACAACCCGCCTTGTTTGCTGCAGACAGCGGCCATTATCTCATCATAGGTAGACTTTTGCTCGGCGTTGAGTGAGTCGCATAGTAGCACATCTTTGGGATTCTGCTCGACGCTAGCTTCCTCAAATATCTCACGAGAAATATGGCTGGCATCATCGTATGAGTGATCAATATCTGGAAGAGGAAATGACCTTGTGTCCTTCCCCATAGACTGCAGCATGTTTCTAATGTCTATCAAAATCATTTGTTCCACCAGATCCGGGGATGGATGATTGCGGATGTAGTCCTCTGACATTGTATCATAGTGTTTTTTCTACAACCCCATCACATCTTGCGGCTCATAGAATACCAATATTGTTGCAAATAGCCTTCGCAGAGAGGAAGGCATCTGGAATAAAGTAGCCTCAGTTAGACATTCATCCAGTGTATTGTCTTCTTCGATTAGACCCCTCCTTTCTGCAGCTTCACAGAACAAAGGTAGTAGCACACCATCAACCGTCCTCAGATGTTCGTATGATGTAGCACCAGCAACATTGTTCAAGAGAACACAAATAAAGTAACATTCTCCCTTAGCAGGTTGAGCCGAGATGACTCTTCCAACTTGAAAAATGGAGTTTTTCCTTTTCTGCCAGAATTTACCATCAGACTGCCAGGTAAAATGCTCCGGGAAGTCCCGATACAAGATTCCGCGGGCTTCCTCATGATGCCTATTTGCATCAAAGTATGCTGTCAACATTGACTCTTCTACACCTGGCCTATTAACGATCCGTTCAACCTTATCCCATTTATGAAATACCACCATGTGCATGTCAGGTAGATGAAGCTGCAGCTGCTGTACTGGTGGATGGTTCTTGCTCAAGTCAAAGCCATATATCATCCATAGTGCTTCTAGAGGCGTCACCCACCAGGCATCTCTATACTGCTTGATCTCATCAATGTTCCCTTTCTCGTCTGCTTTGTCGGTCTCCCTCATCACCACTGATGCCCTGTCATGTCCCTTGTATATGTATTTGAATAGATACTTTACTGATTTAATGCTCCCACAGGCCTCAACATTGATATGGCAGTTGAAGGTACATAGCAGGCAAGGGTTGTAAGGCACGACCCATTGATTGTCTAGGTAATGGCCTCAAACTTTTAGCGTGCGGCCATCATTGCATCGCCGATAGATGGGGTACGAATCCTTTCCCTATAACGTTGCCTCACAGAATGGGCGTGGGTAACGGTTCTTGCATGACCCGCAGCCCACCGTGCATGGACAGTATGGATTTAGCGTCCCGTAGGGACCATGCATCATATGCTTCGTCACCATCTTGTAGAGCTCAGGGTACTTCTTCTTGTTTGGTAGCTCTGCACTGATAATCATGTCATATTGCTCGGGACATGTGAGCTTGTACTTTGGTTCCATTATCAGCAAGAAGTGTGCATGCGATAAGCCCCTCTTCTAGAACTCCACTACATATACGTAGGCCTTCACCTTCCCAAGTATGTCTTTCTCCATCAACATTTTCCTTATCGCCTCTAACTTTGCTCTGAAGACCCATGTGACGAGATCTGGGCGGTCCTGTGGTGTCTGGCCTGGATAAAGTTCATTCTTGATCTCATCCCAGTTAGGGTTGCACGTCATTGTGAGGAAGATATCAGGTTTACCATACTTTTGCACCAGAGCCATTGCATCCATGTATCGGTGCCTCATATCATGGGGTCCTCCGATGAATGACGAAGACAAGACAGTACGCCTTCCGACATTCTTAGCAGATCCTTCACCCAAATGCATGCTGTCCACCAGGCCTTGGTATAGGTCAGCCCTCAAAGTATCCTGATTGTTCCTCATGTAGTCTAAACACGAGCTCTCAATCTTGATGTAGGTGTCGATGGTGAACTGCTGGAAAAGGCGTCGGCCATAGAGTATTGGATTAAATATCCCTGGCCGCATCTGGAACTTATAGCAGTAGTAGTCGTGCACGAAGACACATGTATTCGAAACAGGTTCTACAGGGAAACATTATTCGAATTAGTATCATGCGTTAACAGAAAAGAGTTTATATTGCATTATTGAAAAGAGTTCAAGTTACCTCCATCATAATCTTCACCATTCTCAGCACGCTTTTTGCAGATTGCTCGAGCTTGATCAACTTGAGCCATAGTCACACCCACTTTTGGAATGCAGTTGTGCCACCCGAGCTCACCCATTGGAAAGAACACCGGGTATGACAGTGCATCGTAGCATGCATTATATGAGCGGATGCCGTGTATAGACCGATCCTTCCCTTGTAGGAGAACACTATGCTCAAATAGGTCGTGACGCTCACTCCCCTCAACCCAGACGACGGCCACCTCTGATGTCAATGGCATGTTATATGTTCTCTGGTCAAGTCGCTGGTCAAGGTTTAACTCGACCCGGTAATCCTTGAGGTTTTCAATGTGTCCCATACTCCTTAGTTGCTGAGAGTAGGTGTCGATGTTTTACCACCAATAGCCTGCCACGGGGGTCCCTGGGGCAGTTTGTTCGGGCTTCAGCGTATGCAGAACTCGACGGTTAACGCAAGAGACAGTCGATTTATCCTGGTTCGGACCCTCGATCATGATCGAGTAATAGTCCTACGTCCAGTCGGCGTTAGCCTTTGCGTTAGATTGATTATAAAGTGTCCTATGTTTTAAGGAACCCTGCCCTCCTTTATATAGTTAGGAGGCCAGAGTCCTAGTCGGTTTACAATAAGAGTTCCTAGTAGGATTACAGAATAATACTACTACTAAGATTACATGGGAAGAATCCTAGTTAGACTAGATCTTCTCCCTTCCTTGCGGGGTATCCCGTGGGTCCCGCACCGACAAGCCCCCGAGCACTTTATGGTTGAGCTCTGGAAGCCTCGTCTTGTTCCTTCAGATCTTGCCAAGTAGGAACAAGCGTTGTCCGAGTGCTTTCTCGAGCGAAACCGTGTAGCACTTCGTGAGATCTTCGAGTGGTGTATACTTTTTTGAAAAAAGTACTCCCATATGGGTGTAGCTCCCGAGCCTCTTGCTATTTGGAACAAGGAGTTGGAGGGTCTTGCCTTGAAATTGCTCTAATTCTTCATCGAAGGGCTCCTGAGCTTAGACCCGGGTTCTTTTTCAAAAAGAACTCGGATATAGCTCGGTCCGGGTTCTTTTTATCGTGAAGCCTTGAAGTGGTATGTCTTGATGAAGTCTTCTTAGTGACGTGCGCTTTTTCGTAGAAAAAAGTGCACTCACTGAGTGTAGCCCCTGAGCCTCTTGCTATTTGGAACAAAGAGTTGGAGGGTCTTGAATCTTATGTTTTTTGAAAACTCCTGTTTTGAAGTAGTCTTCTGAGTGATGTGCGCTTTTTTGATGAAAAAGTGCACTCACTGAGTGTAGCCCCCGAGCCTCTTCCTATTTGGAACAAAGAGTTGGAGGGTCTTGAATCTGAGTTGTTCAAAGAACTAAAAACCTCTTCTGTTGTAGCCCCCGAGCATATATCTGGGTTCTTTTATTCAAAAAGAACTCGGATACTGGGTCTTGGCATATTCTCTGGTGGTCTGCTTTTGTCAGATGTAGTTGTATGGTGGTGGTTGAGTGTAAATGCTGTTTGTTCATGAGTTGTATAGTATTGGTATATTCTTTCGAATATGCTCGTTCTTGAGTACTGTTCCTTCACACCGGAGTCCTCTTTAATTGAATTCTGTCTTTTCATTGTGTCCTTTGTTAGGTCTGTTCCATTGGTGCTCCCGGTCTATGTGCACCGCTTCTTTGGTCTATAAATACCCTCCTGGTGTGCTGTTTTGATTCATCGAGCATCTTGTTGCGTGGTCTGAAATCTCCATAGTCATGAATATGATAGTTTGTGAAGTAGAGCAGCCCCCAGGCATATTTTGTAGTTCTTGTATATCTTGTCGTAGCTGGAGGAATTCTTGTGATAGGGATTAGAGGTAGACTAATCCCGCAGCGGTATCATACCAGGAAGTACGTGGCGGTAGTTGGAGCAAGTCTTGTGATGTGGGATACGTTCCTTCATCCGGTAGTTCTGGGTTGATCCTCTTCGTCTGCCCTGTGACTGTCCGGTGTAGATCAACACCTAATCCTGCATCACGTCGGGCTTGGGTTGACAGATGCCTACAGGCCTCCCCTGGTCCATGTCCTGCCGTGCTGCTGATTTCTACCTTGGATGCACTGCGTTCGTCCTTTGAAGAAAACAGTGTAGCCGAGTGCGGTTTGTTCTACCGAGTAGCAATTTGGAACATGTAGTCGTTCCAGAGCCTAGTTGTGTCCGGGTTCCTTTTTGCTACCTTGCTTGTCGTATTACCGAGTTCGTTGGGTCTCGTAAGATGTGTAATCTTGTATTCTTTGAAGCCATTTGTAATGGAAAGAATCTTGTCTTCTGAGTTGTCATTCTTTTTTCTGTTGTATTGTCCTGGTTGTTTATGAGATTCCCAAGTTCTTTCTATAAGAACCGGGTTCTTGTGTTCCTTGTGCGGTATCCCTTCGTTGCTTCATGGTTGATGAGTTCTTTTTGTAGCAATATGATAACTCTACCGTGGTGCTGGATGGATAAGTCTGAAATCTGCCCGCTGGACTGTACCGTTGTGTAGAAGTGTGCCGTCCGTCATTTCAGCTGTGTCAGTTGTGGTGAGAAATGGACCGTCGCGTTCTCATGTGGTGTTTAAATGGGCCTAGTGGGCCATGTTTTTATTGCTGTAAGATCTATTTAAAGGCCTTTCTTCTTCTTTTCTTTGCTGCCCTACTTTTGCCTTGAAACCCTAGTCCTCAAAACTCCGCCGTCGCTATTGTCGCCGTCATCTGAGCGCCGCCGTCTGAGCCTCATCGATTCTTAGTGCTTTATTGCTTTTGCTAGTATATGGGTAGGAAGAAATCAGCGAGCAAGTCCTAGGCAACCTTTGTAGATGAGGAGGCATAGCTTTCTGTGATTGAAAATCAAGAGTTCATGGCCATGAGGGCTGCTCAGAAGATCTGGCTAGCTCCGACTACGACTGAGGATCAGTTGCGCGAGCTTGTCAGTGATGGTCTGCTCTAGAGCAAGGAGTTTGCTGATTGGAACGCTCTAGGCCAGCATCGGGTCCCAACTCCAGGTCCTGATGAGATTGTTCTTTTTGTCTCCTTTATCCATACTGGACTCTGCCTTCCTGCTTCCGCTTTTCTTCATCGATTTCTCAGTTATTTTGGGATTAGCTTGAACCATCTTGCTCCCAATGTTGTCCTTCATCTTTCTATTTTTGTTCATCTTTGTGAAACTTTCCTTGGAATTCCTTCTTCTCTTTCTCTCTTTCGTTTCTTCTTCCATCTGAAACCCCAACCCCGCAGCGATGACACCCATGTTCTTGGTGGCTGCGGGATTCAGTTTCATCAGGGTCGTCAGAGTAAATTCTTTGATTATGACTTGATTGATTCTGTGAGGGATTGGCGTGCCGACTAGTTTTATGCCACCAATATGATTCCCCCTCTTGCTGTTCATTCTAGTTCTGGTCCCGTGGTTAATGACCGATGGGAAAAGAATCCCCTGACGATGGATGAGCTCCAGGCGATCAAGCCGTTTCTTGAGAGGATATGTACTCTGAAACAACAAGGCTTGACCGGCTTCGGGATCGTTTCCAGTTTTCTTCGCCGCCATGTTCAACCTCTGAAGGAGCGAGAGAATTATGGTTTTGAGTACTCTAGGGCAGAGGACCCTTCTCGTATGGTCCCTGCCCTTGAGTTGACTGATGAGGAGGTGCTCGAGCGCCTCCAGAAGATGTTGAAAGGAGTAAGCGTCATTCCGCATGCTGTCCCTGAGTATGGTGCTAACAACCCGCCTCCTGCTGTGAGTTGTTTTTTCTTTTGCGGGTACTTTTTGTATTTCCTTTGTTGTCTCCATTTTTGCTTAATCTTTCTTGTCTGGTTGTTTTACTATTTTATAGGAATTGGGGCGTAACTTCATTGATCTGATCCCCCTTGATGATTGCCCTACCATTGTGGAGACTGGGGAGAGTCTCGCTAGGGCGTCTTTAACCAGTAAGTTTCAAACTATCACGATGTTTCCTGGTGTTTCTTCCGTAGTTCTTGACACATATGTAGAGTATGTTCCTCGTCTAGTTCCTCGAGCTCCTCATAGTGTTGTAAAAAGGGGGCGAGCGGATTGTTCTTCTGGTTTGTCTGCCTCCAAGAAGTCTCGCCAGTCGAGTACTCACCTAGGTACTCAAGTTATAGGTAGCGTGCTCCTAGGTGAGCATATTAATATGTTTTGTCTTTTTGTTGTTTGTTTGTGCTTTTAACCGAGTACTTTTCTCCTTTTTTAGATGGCGCTGTGGTGGCCTTGTTGGAGACTGAGGAAGATGAGGATGATGATGCGGCCCTTGTCACGCGTCGGTGAGTTATTTCCTTGTTTTTCTGTTGTTGAACACCTCTTTTTGTTCTAACTTTGGCCCTGTTCTCTTGTAGTAAGCGGTCGTCGAGCTTGAGTTCTTCTGGGGCTCCAGTACCGACCACGCCACTCCTGTCGCAGGGTGGTGGTGATATTTTTGCTGCTATAGTTCCCCCTCAAAGGTCTTCTATTAGTCGTGGGGGTCTTATGAAGAAGAAGATAGCTGAGTAAGTGAATCTTCATTATGTTTCTTTGTTTCTATTTTCCTTTTTCTAATTCACATTCTTATCGTCGAGTTTCCTTATTATCTTGCAGACCTTCGCCTTCCCTTAACCCTCAGTCGACCTCTTGCCAGTCCTCTGGTGCGCCTCTGTGTACTGAGCCTCAGGACTCGAAACGTACGGTCGGCGAGGTGGCTGTGAGGGAGACAGGGTTCCCTGGTGATCACGCTACTGCGGATTTTCTGACTCTGGGGGTGACCGTGGCCATGGCGATGGATCCACCTGAGGGGGTAGCCAAGGCTTCCTAGGATATGGCCCTGGTCATGCCTTCTTCGCATCGGCCGGCTTCTCCATCTGCTCCTTTTGCTACTGGTGGTCCGCGTTTGGATGATGATGTGGTGCAACAATTCGATGCCACTCATCGGTTGTCAGAGCTGACCGCTGCCTGGGGAACCTTTATGACTTATTTTGGGGAAAAACTCTAGGTAAGTTTTTCTGAAGTTCTTTCTCTAGATGTTCGTCTTTCTTCTGTTCTTATGTCTTGCTTTTCTCTCTCTCTTTTTGTTCAGTCTTTTTCTCTGGATCATACCGGCTTCTTTTTCTCGTCTGAAACCAAGAAAAAGTTGTCTTCCGAGGTTAGTGCCCTAAAAACAGAGCTTGACCTCTATTGGGCCGAGATGGAGACCGAGCGTCAAACGCACCAAAGGGAGGAACAGGCTCTCTGCGCCTAGGTGGTTGAGGCAGAAAAATGGAGGGATGCTGCTGTCTAGGAGGCCTTGAAGAATGTGGAGGCCATGAAGAATGTGGAGGCCATGAAGAATGAGTGCAATGGTATTGCGGGTTCTTTTCGTTTCCTTTTGTATTCAAATTTCCCTTTCTGCTGACTTGTTTTTTGGTACCTGGTCTAGCTCTCCGAGTTGAAAAGCAAAAGCTCTCGGACGGTATTGAGGAAATGAAGACACTTGTTTGCAATAGTCACAACAGAGCTGAGGAGGTAATTACTCGTGCTGAAGAAGAACTCGCGCTTGCCAAGTTGATTAGGCGTGGAGCTGACAAGGATCTTGTGCAGGTCCAAAAACTATTGAAGTCTTGACTGGTAAGTTGGCGACGGCTATTGAGAACTGGAATGCTTTGTGGAAATCATTTTGGTTAGTAGCCGATCTTCTCCGGACTCCAGCAGATGATGGTCAATCTTGGGCTCAGTTTATTCCCCAAGTTCTGACCCGTTTCTAGGAGTTCGTGAAGAGGTGCGCCCAGCTATGTACTAGAAATGTTCTTGCCTAGGTCCGAGTTCTTGCTCTGGAGGTGTCTTTGTCCAAGGTTGCAAAGGAAGCCGAGAGTCAAGAATATCTGGATGCCGTTGAAAAGGTGGAGCCTGAGGTCGAAGATTTAGCCAGGAGGATTGTGGATAATCTTAATATTGATATTTCTTCTCCTGATGATGATGCTTGATGTAATTGACCTTTGTACTCCAGCCTCTGTAATAGGATATTATACTTTGTTGATGTCTTCTTTGTCTGGATGTCTTCGCCTCATCGGTGGGCTTAAGAATCTTTTTAGCTCTTTTGCTCTTGGCCGGTATGCTCAGGCGTAATTTCAGTCATTTTGCTTTTTGGTTCAGGTGTTAGCTTATTAGCTACCCTCATCGGCGGGCTCAAGCATCTTTTCAGCTCTTTTGCTCTCGGTCGGTATGCTCAGGTCTAATTTTAGCCATTTTGCTTTTTGGTTCGAGTGTTAGCTTATTAGCTACCCTCATCGGCGGGCTCAAGCATCTTTTCAGCTCTTTTGCTCTCGGCCGGTATGCTTAGTGAAAACAACTCGGGGAAAGCCATAATAAGACATATGTTGTCTAGAAACACTCTCTTTATTGATCATGAACAAAAGCCATAATAATACATATGTTGTCGAGGAACACCATCTTTATTGATCATGAACGTTGATCTCTGGTGGCTTGTATATATATTCTTCCTTGAGTTGTTTTCATGCGTAGAATCTTCTTAGTTGGCTGATGTGCCATGTATTGTTGACTTCTTTTCGATCTTCAGTTATCAACTTGTAGGTGCCCGGTCCGGTGACTTTTGAGACAATAAAAGGACCTTCCCATAGACTGAGTAGTTTATGGCATCCGTCAGTTTTTTGTATTCTTCTTAGTACTAGGTCTCCGATTTGTAGTGATCGGGGCTGGGTTTTCTTGTTGTAGTGGCATCTTAAACCTTAGAGGTATCTAGCTGATTGAAGGGTAGCGTTTACTCTGACTTCTTCTGTACTATCGAGTTCCAATCTTTAGGTGTGTTCTGCTTCTCCTTCATCATATTGTTCCATCCTTGGTGACGTCCAGATCAAGTCAGTAGGTAGTACGGCTTCTGATCCATAAACTAGGAAAAAAGGTAAGTTTCTGGTGGCTTTGCTTATTTGAGTTCGTAGCCCCCATACTACTTTGGATAATTCTTCAATCTATTTGGATCCATAGTCCACTAGTTCTTCATACAATCTTGGTTTTAATCCGGCTAGTATGAGTCCATTAGCCCTTTCTACCTGTCCGTTGGCTTCTGGATGTGCGACTGATGCGTAATCTATGCCGAATCCGCAATCCTGTGCCCAACTTTGGAATTCTATAGCTGTGAAGGGAGAACCCAAATCTGTGATGATTCGATTAGGCATGCCGAAGCGGTGCATAATGTCTTCGATGGACTCGACTGCTTTGGCTGCGCTATATTTTGTGAGTGGTTTGTATTCAATCCACTTGGTGAACTTGTCAATTGCTACAAAGATGTACTCGAAACCGCCCTTTGCTTTCTTGAGAGGTCCTACTTGATCCAGCCCTCAGCAGGAGAAAGGCCAAGCGGGTGGGATGCAGATGAAATTGTGAGCTGGTACATGAGCTTGTCTTGCGAACATTTGATAACATTTGCATTTTCTGACGAGTTCTTCTGCGTCTTTCAAAGTGGTTGGCCAGTAGAATCTGGTGCGGAATGCTTTGCCGACTAGTGTTCTTGAAGCGGCATGATTTCCACAGCAACCTGAGTGTATTTCGTCTAAGATCTCTTTGCCTTTTTCAAATGAGACACATTTTAGGAGTACTCCTGATGATGTGGCTCTTTTGTAGAGCTTGTTCCCCACTAGGACGTAGTTCTTGCTTCTGCAAACAACTCGGGTAGCCTCCTCTTTATCTACTGGCAACTTATTCTCTTTGATATAATCAATAAAAATCTAGGTCCATGAGGTGGTGATTACCAAAATCTGGGTGCCTTTAGCTGGGAGTTCAGGGGTTATCTCACCGGGTTGTTTGATAGAGGGAGCTGATAACTCCTCTATGAATACGCCAGGTGGGACCTTCGCCCTGTCCGATCCGAGCTTGGCAAGGACGTCTGCTGCAATATTAGAGTCGCGCGGGACATGTAGAATTTCTAATCCTTGAAAATGTTTTTCGAGTTTTCGTATTTCAGTACAGTAAGCGCCCATGTTTTCTTTGGTGCAGTCCCAATCTTTGTTGACTTGGTTGATGACTACTGCTGAATCGCCGTATACGAGTAATCGTTTGATTCCAAGGGTAATTGCCACTCGGAGCCCGTGGATGAGGGCTTCGTATTCTGCTTCATTATTTGTAGCTTGTCATAATATCTGAAGGACATACTTGAGTTGTTTTCCGTCTGGAGAAATGAAGAGAACGCCTGCACCGGCCCCGCCTAGCTTGAGTGATCCATCAAAGTACATCTTCCAATGTTCAAGGATGGTATTTGATATAGGTTGTTGAATTTCTGTCCACTCGGCAACAAAATCGGCAAGGTCTTGAGATTTAATTGCCTTCCATGGGGTGAAGTCGATATTGAGAGCACCAAGTTCAACTGCCCACTTGGATATGCGCCCTGTTGCATCTTTATTGTGTAGGATGTCTCCAAGTGGGAAATCTATCACCACGATAATCTTGTGGCTTTCAAAGTAGTGGCGAAGCTTGCGTGAAGTGATCAGGAGGGCGTAGAGTAGTTTTTGCACATGTGGGTACCAGATTTTTTATTCTGTCAGTACTTCGCTGATGTAGTATACGGGGCGTTGTACTTTATATATGTGCCCTTCTTCTTCTCTTTCTACGACTATCGCTGTGCTTATCACAGTAGAAGTTGCCGCAATGTACAACATCATGTCTTTGTATTTCTTTGGAGGTGTGAGAACGGGCGAGGAGGTGAGGTATGCCTTAAGTCTTTTGAGAGCTTCGTTGGCTTCTTCTGTCCACTCAAACTTGTCAGTCTTCTTTAGTAGTTTAAAGAAAGGTAACCCTTTTTCACCGAGTCTTGATATGAAACGATTGAGGGCCGCCATGTAGCCTGTTAGCTTCTGCACATCTTTGACACTTCGAGGAGGGCCCATCTCTGTTATGGCTCGAATTTGCTTGGTGCTGGCTTCGATTCCACGGTGACTGACCAAGAATCCGAGTAGTTGTCCTGAAGGAACTCCAAATACACACTTGTTTGGGTTCAATTTCCACCTCCACCTTTTTAGGTTTTCGAAAGTTTGCTTTAAGTCTTCAATTAGTGTGTCCGGGTTCTTTGTTTTTACTACTACGTCATCCACGTATGCCTCTATGTTTTCGTCGATCTGTTCTCTAAGGCACGTTTGGATAGCTCTTTGGTAAGTGGCACCAACATTCTTGAGTCCAAACGACATGGTCTTATAGCAGTAGGCACCGAACGGAGTGATGAAAGATGTCTTGTTCTGGTCTTGTTCCTTTAATGCGGTCTAGTGATATCCTGAATAACAATCAAGAAAGGATAATAGGGCAGATCCTGTTGTTGAATCCACTATCTGATCAATGCGTGGTAGCCCAAATGGATCTTTCGGGCAGTGTTTGTTGAGATCTGTGTAGTTGACGCACATGCGCCACTCGTCCGTATTCTTTTTTTGTACTAGAACTGGGTTTGCTAGCCAATCTGGATGAAGGATTTCTCTGATGAATCCGGCCACCATTAGCTTTGTGATTTCTTTTTTAATTGTTGCCTTCTTGTCGGGTGCGAATCGTCGTATCCATTGCTTCATAGGCTTGGAGCCTTCATTGATATCGATTCTGTGCTCAGCCAACTCTCTTGGGACACCTGGCATGTCGGCCGGCTTCCAAGCGAAGATATCTTTGTTGTCCTGAAGAAAGTTGGTGAGCGCGAGTTCCTATTTTGTTGAGAGGTGGGCGCTGATTGTTGCCGTTTTGGATGGATCACCGGTGCCCAGGTCGATTTGCTTGACGTCGGCTTCTTTTGGTGGTGCGAGGATGCTGGGCTTTTTAGCCGGTATCTCTAGCTCTTCTGGGCTCATTTCTGCGGCAATAGTGACTATTTCTTTTCTACCATTGGCGGCTTGTGCTTTGGGTGCAATTTGGATTGCTTGAATGTCGCAGTCAAAAGCGCGCTTCAAATCACTTCGAAGGGAAAGGACACCGTTAGGCCCTGGCATCTTGAGCAATAGGTACCGATAATGCGGTATCGCCATGAATTTTGCTAGTGCTGGGCGCCCGAGGATTGCGTGATATGATGAATCGAAGTCTGCAACTTCAAACTTGATGAACTCTGTACGGTAGTTTGAGGGAGTTTCAAAAGTAACCGGTAGAGTGATTTATCCAAGTGGCATGGCTGCCTTGCCGGTACTATACCATAAAAGGGGTGCTCATTGGTGTAATCACCCCGGCGAGTTGTAGTCCCATCTTCCTTAGTGTTTCTGAAAAAATGATGTTGAGTCCGGCTCCCCCATCGATTAGTACTTTTGTGACAGTCATGCCGGCGATAGTTGGATCTAGAACCAGTGGGTAATGGCCTACATTTCCTACGCTAGTCCATTGGTCTTCTCTTGAAAACTGGATTGGATACTGTGACCAATTGAGATATCTTGTAGTAGCTAGTTCTGCTGCCATGATGGTTCGTTGAGCTAGCTTTTCTTGATGTTTGCTTCTGGAATCTGGGGCCCCGACGAAGATCACTGCTACTATCCCCCTGGATTTTTGGAATCCCTTGTCTTCATGGTTGTCTTTGTCTTTTTTCTGATTGTCTTCTTTAGTGTTCCCCTTACTATCTTTTCTTGTGTATCGATCATTGAAGGTGTAGCAATTTCCGATGGTGTGATTTCCTTTAGGGTGCAAGATGCAATGCATGTTTTCAATGTCATCATACCTTCTGGGTTTGGAAAACTTCCTTGATTTGTCAGCCACCGCCACGGTGTTGTTTGGTTGACGTTTAGGGGACATCGTTGGTTAAGTGGCGGGGGGAAACGCTAGTTATTTCTAAAAGCAAATGTTCCATAAAATGAACCAATCAAGCAACTACGGCAATGCTCGATGATATTTCAGGGCCTATGAGTAAGTGAAATGAAAGGACAGGTCAAGTACAGGAATAGGTAAGGTTTTCTATCGCATTTCTTTCTATAGCATTGCTATATTGCTTTATGCACTTGTCGGCCTACTCAGCGAATGTATGGATTCGGCCGGGAATAAGTACCTACCCCTTACGGGAATCGAACCCGTGTCTTCGACATGAAAAGACGATGTCCTAACCACTGGACGAAAGGGACCAAAAAGCAATTCTTCATATACCTAAGAAAAGCACTAAGAAGCGGTACCAACCCTGGACTTCCCGGAATCAATGAAGGAGTTCATTCAGCACCGAGCCGAGCGAGCGTAGATTCAATATGTTGATTGTACCGAACGAAGGATTTGCCTTATCACGAAAGCCACATTCATTTCGTTTGAGGAAGTCACACGTCCTATTCCCTATAAATAAGGAGATTCATTCTTTTTTTCAGAAATCCCCTCTTCTTCCTCCTCAAGCCCCTATCACAAGACCAAGCGGATCTCATCCTGCAGAAGACTCAGAGCGGATCTATCTAATGGCATGGCTGGCTGTCGGATGTGATCTATTCTCGTGTCATAGCACTTTCTTTCTTCTCCCTCCATTTTCTTCACTACTACCGCTCCTACACATAAATCAAAGAAGCATTGTGGAATAGTGGCATTTCGTTAATGGCTAAAATGTTCTTAGTGAAAGGGTTGCCTGCGGCAAACTCAGAGCGGTCTCTGAAAGTGAATAGGAGCATAGCGGTATCATCCAAGCCAAACACGTCTCCTCAGTCAAGCTCGCGCAAAGAAGATCAAAAACATAACAACTAATTTCGCTTAATGCATGTCACCCGCTTTCAATACAGCAAGTGACTCTCTCTCACAAGACAGAGAAAGATTACCGATTCATCCAATTTGATCAGAAGTGAGTTCATTGTTGTTGTATAGCGAAACCTTTCCTTGACAAAACCATTCTTAGCTAATAGAAGCCGAGCTATCTATCTAGATCAGGGTTGAACGAAGCGAATGGAAAAGCCAAAGAAAACATAAATCCATTGCGATTAGAAACATGTGACTCTACAGCTAGGGCTCGATGGCGATGTAAGATAGAAAGAATGGGGAGTTAGGGCTTCGGTTTCCTCTATGGCCAGTTCCAATTCCAAATCATTTGTCGACATGCAGACTCACTTCTCTTTTATGGGATGAAAGCCCTTGTCTATTTACGTGGGTGAATCAAGTACAACAAGTCAGGTCAGAGATTGTGGTAGAAGATTGGGCTCGGCTACGTAGATCCACTCAACTAGGAAAGAAGTACACATTGCTGACTAATTGTTTGAACGATCCTAGTTACTAGTAAGTAGCTAATCAAGTAAGAGTAGGGTGGCCGAGAAGCTTCTTGCCGGTGCCCCCCAAAGCAAAGCACAGACTCTACTCACCCACGCGTTTTCCACCTACGGAGGGAGGAATCATCGAAATATCCTCATCCCCTAAAAGGGAACCCAAAAACAGGATGAGAGTGGATAGGGTGACTAAGGAGGTAGTAAAAATTAGTAGTGAATTTTGGAAAGAGAAGATTACAAAAAGGCGAGAGCAGCATAATCGTTAGTTAGGGGTAAGAGGGGACGGGCCCGTATAGAAAGTCAATCCTTCTTTTTCCGATATGCCGCTCCGCAAGCAAGGAGTGCCATGCACGAGCGGAGCGAAAACTAAGCAAGGGGAATTCCGTCATTCCATGGAAAGCATGCAAAATCCTTTGATTGTTTATAGAATAAAAATCACTATATAGGCTTTCTTGTTCCACTTGCAAGGCAAGGAAAAAGAAAATGTCAGTTTCATTATTACAAACTTATTTTTTTTATGTCAAAGACAAAAAGCTATGCGCAAATTCTCATTGGATCTCGGTTGTTCTTAACAGTGATGGCTATTCATTTAAGTCTTCGGGTAGCTCCACCAGATCTTCAACAAGGTGGAAATTCTTGTATTTTGTATGTACATGTTCCTGCCGCTCGGATGAGTATAGTTATTTATATCGCGACAGCTATAAACAATTCCTTGTTCCCATTAACAAAACATCCCCTTTTTCTTCGCTCTTCCGGAACCAGTACAGAAATTGGTGCTTTTTCTACTTTGTTTACGTTAGTGACTGGGGGTTTCGGGGAAGGCCTATGTGGGGTACCTTTCGGGTGTGGGATGTTCATTTAACTTCTGTATTCATCTTGTTCCTTATTTACCTGGGTGCACTACATTTTCAAAAGCTTCCTGTCGAACCGGCTCCTATTTCAATCCGTGCTAGACCGATCAATATACCAATAATAAAGTCTCCAGTCAACTGGTGGAATACATCACATCAACCTGGGAGCATTAGCCGATCTGGTACATCAATACATGTTCCTATGCCCATTCCAATCTTGTCTAACTTTGCTAACTTCCCCTTCTCTACCCGTATCTTGTTCGTTCTGGAAACACGTCTTCCTATTCCATCTTTTTCCCGAATCTCCCTTAACGGAAGAAATAGAAGCTCGAGAAGTAATACCACTAAAAAACTAGTTCGCTCTCAAATAAAAACCTAGTTCACTCGCTAAAGCATCCATGGCTGAATGGTGAATGCGCCCACCAACCTAGAAAGGTTAATGGGTAAAAAAGTAGGTTCGATTCCTGCCGGATGCACTGCCTCTTAAAGACAGAAACAGAGGAGGGAAAGAAGGTAGTATAGGGAACTTGCTTTTGGATTCTTATCGAAAGTGAATCCCTCTAACACTTCAGTTAGTGTTTTATGAGAAAATCTTTGCAGCCGAGGATTCTCTATCCCGAAGATCGTATGAACAAGAAATAACTATTATATAATCCCAAGAAAGGGCTGACTTTCCTTAGAAAGTGTGGCAGAACCTCCTCAATTATAGGACCCACATGCACCTGTCACTGTCCAACGACCTCTGACGACTATGCATATGTTCCCGATAACTTAAGAAGACTATCGGGTGTCCTCGGGGAACACTGAATCATCCATGATTTCCGAGCAGGATCACATTACAGAGTCATTGTAGTATTACAACATTTATTCAAATATCTACATCAGAGTAAATTATAGCGGTAGCATTACAATAACTTAGTTTACAAACTAGTTGTTTCAAACCTTACAAACTAAGTTCGATAAATATTACAAACCATAGTAGTGGAGTGACATTATAACATAATACAAAACACCCAAATAGATTACCCTTCCCAAGGGCCACGCATTTACTTATCATCATCACATTGAAGGACAGTCATGCAGCACGGTCCAAAACAGACCTGCTCATGAGGCTCACCTGCAATAAGGGTCAACGAACCCTGAGTACAAAAGTACTCAACAAGACTTAACCGAAATAAAAATTGATAAGACTCAGGAATGCAGGCTCAGGGATTCAAGGTATGGCTTTAGCAACAATCAAAGTTCTTTTGCGTAAAAGCTCTTTAACAAAATTCTTTACTTCAACATATAAAACTTTATAAAGATCATATACAAAGCTGACATGATCCGTATTGAGATCATGAAACTTCATATCCAATACTTTCTTAAATCTAGCTCAAGTTTTAGTTATTAAACTACGATGATGAACAGAGAGTTGAGTCTCCATAACCGAGGAGCAACGACGATTCGAACCGATTATAACCCAGCTGGGAATTCCAGACCACATGACATATGCAGGTCCCTGACCTACATATACCAACCTACCCTCAGGTCCTCTAAAACAAGAACGGGTCCGCGCCACCCGAGAATACAGTACTCCACCAATCCAGCCCATTGCCATGTGGGTACACGCTATTCCCGCCATCTCTCCACTCCCAGTGCGCGAGTAGCCATTCTCGTAATAGAATCACC